>NC_091210.1:370048-392548 GCF_040958095.1 Procambarus clarkii | reverse complement strand
CCTTTCTGGTCCCCCTACAAGTCGAGATGAAAGCCACAATCGCCCTCCTCCTGCTCACCATTCTCAATACCATGAATCATGAGGCTATATGGGGTTCTCAATACCATGAATCATGAGGCTATATGGGGTTCTCAGCACCATGAATCATGGGGCTATATGGGGTTCTCAACACCATGAATCATGGGGCTATATGGGGTTCTCAACACCATGAATCATGAGACTATATGAGGATCTCAACACCATGAATCATGAGACTATATGGGGTTCTCAACACCATGAATCATGAGGCTATATGGGGTTCTCCTCATCATGAATCATGAGGCTATATGGGGTACTCAACACCATGAATCATGAGTCTATATGGGGTTCTCAACACCATGAATCATGAGACTATATGGGGTTCTCAACACCATGAATCATGAGGTCATATGGGGTTCTCAACACCATGAATCATGAGACTATATGAGGTTCTCAACACCATGAATCATGTGACTATATGGGGTTCTCAACACCATGAATCATGAGGTCATATGGGGTTCTCAACACCATAATTCATGGGGCTATATGGGGTTCTCAACACCATGAATCATGAGGATATATGGGGTACTCAACACCATGAATCATGAGTCTATATGGGGTTCTCAACACCATGAATCATGGGGCTATATGGGGTTCTCAACACCATGAATCATGAGACTATATGAGGATCTCAACACCATGAATCATGAGACTATATGGGGTTCTCAACACCATGAATCATGAGGCTATATGGGGTTCTCCTCATCATGAATCATGAGGCTATATGGGGTTCTCAACACCATGAATCATGAGGCTATATGGGGTTCTCAACGCCATGAATCATGAGGCTATATGGGGTTCTCAACACCATGAATCATAAGGCTATATGGGGTTCTCAACACCATGAATCATGGGGCTATATGGGGTTCTCAACGCCATGAATCATGAGGCTATATGGGGTTCTCAATGCCATGAATCATGGGGGGCTATATGGGCTTCTCAACACCATGAATCATGAGGCTATATGGGGTTCTCAACACCATGAATCATGAGGCTATATGGAGTTCTCAACACCATGAATCATGAGGATATATGGGGATCTCATCACCATGAATCATGAGACTATATGAGGTTCTCAACGCCATGAATCATGAGGCTATATGGGGTTCTCAACACCATGAATCATGAGGCTATATGGGGTTCTCAACACCATGAATCATGGGGCTATATGGGGTTCTCCTCATCATGAACCATGAGGCTATATGGGGTTCTCAACACCATGAATCATGAGGCTATATGGGGTTCTCAACACCATGAATCATGGGGCTATATGGGGTTCTCAACGCCATGAATCAAGAGGCTATATGGGGTTCTCAACGCCATGAATCATGGGAGGCTATATGGGCTTCTCAACACCATGAATCATGAGGCTATATGGGGTTCTCAACACAATGAATCATGAGGCTATATGGTGTTCTCAACACCATGAATCAAGAGGATATATGAGGATCTCAACACCATGAATTATGAGAATATATGGGGTTCTCAACGCCATGAATCATGAGGCTATATGGGGTTCTCAACACCAAGAATCATGAGGCTATATGGGGTTCTCCTCATCATGAACCATAAGGCTATATGGGGTTCTCAACACCATGAATCATGAGGCTATATGGGGTTCTCAACACCATAAATCATGAGGCTATATGGGGTTCTCAACACCATGAATCATGGGGCTATATGGGGTTCTCCTCATCATGAATCATGAGCCTATATGGGGTTCTCAACACCATGAATCATGGGGCTATATGGGGTTCTCCTCATCATGAATCATGAGGCCATATGGGGTTCTCAACAACATGAATCATGGGGCTATATGGGGTTCTTATCATCATGAATCATGATGCTATATGGGGTTCTCAAAACCATGAATCATGAGGATATATATAGTTCTCAACACCATGAATCATGAGGATATATGGGGATCTCAACACCATGAATCATGAAACTATACGGGGTTCTCAACACCTTGAATCATGAAACTATATTGGGTTCTCAGCACCATGAATCATGAGGCTATATGGGGTTCTCAACACCATGAATCATGAGACTATATGGGTTTCTCAATACCACGAATCATGGGGCTATATGGGGTTCTCATCATAATGAATCATGAGGCTATATGAGGTTCTCAACACCATGAATCATGAGGCTATATGGGGTTCTTAACACCATGAATCATGAGGCTATATGGGGTTCTCAACATCATGAATCATGAGGCTATATGGGGTTCTCAACACCATGAATCATGAGGCCATATGGGGTTCTCAACACCATGAATCATGGGCTATATGGGGTTCTCAACACCATGAATCATGAGGCTATATGGGGTTCTCAACACCATGAATCATGAGGCCATATGGGGTTCTCAACACTATGAATCATGGGGCTATATGAGGTTCTCAACACCATGAATCATGAGGCTATATGGGGTTCTCAACACCATGAATCATGAGACTATATGGGGTTCTCAACACCATGAATCATAGGGCTATATGAGGTTCTCAACGCCATGAATCATGAGGCTATATGGGGTTCTCAACGCCATGAATCATGGGGGGCTATATGGTCTTCTCAACACCATGAATCATGAGGATATATGGGGTTCTCAACACCATGAATCATGAGGCCATATGGGGTTCTCAACACCATGAATCATGGGGCTTTATGAGGTTCTCAACACCATGAATCATGAGGCTATATGGGGTTCTCAACACCATGAATCATGAGGCCATATGGGGTTCTCAACACCATGATTCATGGGGCTATATGAAGTTCTCATCACCATGAATCATGAGGCTATATGGGGTTCTCAACACCATGAATCATGAGGCCATATGGGGTTCTCAACACCATGAATCATGGGGCTTTATGAGGTTCTCAACACCATGAATCATGAGGCTATATGGGGTTCTCAACACCATGAATCATGAGGCCATATGGGGTTCTCAACACCATGAATCATGGGGCTATATGAGGTTCTCAACACCATGAATCATGAGGCTATATGTGGTTCTCAACACCATGAATCATGAGGCTATATGGGGTTCTCAACACCATGAATCATGGGGCTATATGGGGTTCTCAACGCCATGAATCATGAGGCTATATGGGGTTCTCAACGCCATGAATCATGGGGGGCTATATGGTCTTCTCAACACCATGAATCATGAGGCTATATGGGGTTCTCAACACCATGAATCATGAGGCTATATGGTGTTCTCAACACCATGAATCATGAGGATATATGGGGATCTCAACACCATGAATCATGAGACTATATGGGGTTCTCAACGCCATGAATCATGAGGCTATATGGGGTTCTCAACACCATGAATCAGGAGGCTATATGGGGTTCTCAACACCATGAATCATATGGCTATATGGGGTTCTCAACACCATGAATCATGGGGCTATATGGGGTTCTCAACGCCATGAATCATGAGGCTATATGGGGTTCTCAACGCCATGAATCATGGGGTGCTATATGGGCTTCTCAACACCATGAAACATGAGGCTATATGGGGTTCTCAACACCATGAATCATGAGGCTATATGGTGTTCTCAACACCATGAATCATGAGGATATATGGGGATCTCAACACCATGAATCATGAGACTATATGGGGTTCTCAACGCCATGAATCATGAGGCTATATGGGGTTCTCAACACCATGAATCATGAGGCTACATAGGGTTCTCAACACCAAGAATCATGGGGTTATATGGGGTTCTCCTCATCATGAACCATAAGGCTATATTGGGTTCTCAACACCATGAATCATGAGGCTATATGGGGTCCTCAACACCATAAATCATGAGGCTATATGGGGTTCTCAACACCGTGAATCATGGGGCTATATGGGGTTCTCCTCATCATGAATCATGAGGCTATATGGGGTTCTCAACACCATGAATCATGGGGCTATATGGGGTTCTCATCATCATGAATCATGAGGCTATATGTGGTTCTCAACACCAGGAATCATGAGGATATATGGAGTTCTCAACACAATGAATCATGAGGATATATGGGGTTCTCAACACCATGAATCATGAGGCTATATGGGGTTCTCAACACCATGAATCATGGGGCTATATGTGGTTCTCAACACCATGAATCATGAGGCTATATGGGGTTCTCAACACCATGAATCATGGGGCTATATGAGGTTCTCAACACCATGAATAATGAGGCTATATGGGGTTCTCAACACCATGAATCATGAGGCCATATGGGGTTCTCAACACCATGAATCATGGGAGGCTATATGAGGTTCTCAACACCATGAATCATGAGACTATATGGGGTTCTCAACACCATGAATCATGGGGCTATATGGGGATCTCAACACCATGAATCATTAGGTTATATGGGGTTCTCAACACCATGAATCATGAGGGTATATGGGGTTCTCAACACCATGAATCATGGGGCTATATGGGGTTCTCAACACCATGAATCATGAGGTCATATGGGGTTTTCAACACCATGAATAATGGGGCTATATGGGGTTCTCATCAAAATGAATCATGAGGCTATATAAGGTTCTCAACACCATGAATCATGAGGCTATATGGTGTTTTTAACACCATGAATCATGAGGCTAAATGGGGTTCTCAACATCATGAATCATTGGGCTATATGGGGTTTTCAACACCATGAATCATGAGGCTATATGGGGTTCTCAACACCATGAATCATGAGGGTATATGGGGTTCTCAACACCATGAATCATGGGGCTATATGGGGTTCTCAACACCATGAATCATGAGGTCATATGGGGTTTTCAACACCATGAATAATGGGGCTATATGGGGTTCTCATCAAAATGAATCATGAGGCTATATAAGGTTCTCAACACCATGAATCATGAGGCTATATGGGGTTCTCAACACCATGAATCATGAGGAGATATGAGGTTCTCAACACCATGAATCATTGGGCTATATGGTGTTTTCAACACCATGAATCATGAGGCTATATGGGGTTCTCAACACCATGAATCATGAGGCCATATGGGGTTCTCAACACCATGAATCATGGGGCTATATGAGGTTCTCAACACCATGAATCATGAGGCTATATGGGGTTCTCAACACCATGAATCATGAGATTATATGGGGTTCCCAACACCATGAATCATAGGGCTATATGAGGTTCTCAACACCATGAATCATGAGGCTATATGGGGTTCTCAACAGTATGAATCATGAGGCCATATGGGGTTCTCAACACCATGAATCATGGGGCTATATGGGGTTCTCCTCATCATGAATCATGAGGCTATATGGGGTTCTCAACACTATGAATCATGGGGCTATATGGGGTTCTCCTCATCATGAATCTTGAGGCCATATGGGGTTCTCAACACCATGAATCATGAGGCTATATGGGGTTCTCATCATCATGAATCATGAGGCTATATGGGGTTCTCAACACCATGAATCATGAGGATGTATGGAGTTCTCAACACCATGAATCATGAGGATATATGGGGTTCTCAACACCATGAATCATGGGGCTATATGAGGTTCTCATCATAATGAATCATGAGGCTATATGAGGTTCTCAACACCATGAATCATGAGGCTATATGGGGTTCACAACACCATGAATCATGAGGCTATATGGGGTTCTCAACATCATGAATCATGAGGCTATATGAGGTTCTCAACACAATGAATCATGAGGCTATATGGGTTCTCAACACCATGAATCATGAAGCTATATGGGGTTCTCAACACCATGAATCATGAGGCTATATTGGGTTCTCAACACCCTGAATCATGAGGCTATATGGGGTTCTCAACACCATGAATCATGAGGCTATTTGGGGTTCTCAACACCATGAATCATGAGGCCATATGGGGTTCTCAACACCATGAATCATGGCGCTATATGGGGTTCTTAACACCATGAATCATGAGGCTATATGGGGTTCTCAACACCATGAATCATGAGGCCTATGGGGTTCTCAACACCATGATTCATGGGGCTATATGAAGTTCTCATCACCATGAATCATGAGGCTATATAGGGTTCTCAACACCATGAATCATGAGGCCATATGGGATTCTCAACACCATGAATCATGGGGCTATATGAGGTTCTCAACACCATGAATCATGAGGCTATATGGGGTTCTCAACACCATGAATCATGAGGCTATATGGTGTTCTCAACACCATGAATCATGAGGATATATGAGGATCTCAACACCATGAATTATGAGAATATATGGGGTTCTCAACGCCATGAATCATGAGGCTATATGGGGTTCTCAACACCATAAATCATGAGGCTATATGGGGTTCTCAACACCAAGAATCATGAGGCTATATGGGGTTCTCCTCATCATGAACCATAAGGCTATATGGGGTTCTCAACACCATGAATCATGAGGCTATATGGGGTTCTCAACACCATAAATCATGAGGCTATATGGGGTTCTCAACACCATGAATCATGGGGCTATATGGGGTTCTCCTCATCATGAATCATGAGGCTATATGGGGTTCTCAACACCATGAATCATGGGGCTATATGGGGTTCTCCTCATCATGAATCATGAGGCCATATGGGGTTCTCAACAACATGAATCATGGGGCTATATGGGGTTCTTATCATCATGAATCATGATGCTATATGGGGTTCTCAACACCATGAATCATGAGGATATATATAGTTCTCAACACCATGAATCATGAGGATATATGGGGATCTCAACACCATGAATCATGAAACTATACAGGGTTCTCAACACCTTGAATCATGAGACTATATTGGGTTCTCAGCACCATGAATCATGAGGCTATATGGGGTTCTCAACACCATGAATCATGAGACTATATGGGGTTCTCAATACCATGAATCATGGGGCTATATGGGGTTCTCATCATAATGAATCATGAGGCTATATGAGGTTCTCAACACCATGAATCATGAGGCTATAGGGGGTTCTTAACACCATGAATCATGAGGCTATATGGGGTTCTCAACATCATGAATCATGAGGCTATATGGGGTTCTCAACACCATGAATCATGAGGCCATATGGGGTTCTCAACACCATAAATCATGGGCTATATGGGGTTCTCAACACCATGAATCATGAGGCTATATGGGGTTCTCAACACCATGAATCATGAGGCCATATGGGGTTCTCAACACTATGAATCATGGGGCTATATGAGGTTCTCAACACCATGAATCATGAGGCTATATGGGGTTCTCAACACCATGAATCATGAGACTATATGGGGTTCTCAACACCATGAATCATAGAGCTATATGAGGTTCTCAACACCATGAATCTTGAGGCTATATGAGGTTCTCAACACCATGAATCATGAGGCCATATGGGGTTCTCAACACTATGAATCATGGGGCTATACGGGGTTCTCCTCATCATGAATCATGAGGCTATATGGGGTTCTCAACACCATGAATCATGGGGCTATATGGGGTTCTCCTCATCATGAATCATGAGGCCATATGGGGTTCTCAACACCATGAATCATGAGGCTATATGGGGTTCTCAACACCATGAATCATAGGGCTATATGAGGTTCTCAACACCATGAATCATGAGGCTATATGGGGTTCTCAACACAATGAATCATGAGGCCATATGGGGTTCTCAACACCATGAATCATGGGGCTATATGGGGTTCTCCTCATCATGATTCATGAGGCTATATAGGGTTCTCAACACCATGAATCATGGGGCTATATGGGGTTCTCCTCATCATGAATCATGAGGCCATATGGGGTTCTCAACACCATGAATCATGAGGCTATATGGGGTTCTTATCATCATAAATCATGAGGCTATATGGGGTTCTCAACACCATGAATCATGAGGATTTATGGAGTTCTGAACACCATGAATCATGAGGATATATGGGGTTCTCAACACCATGAATCATGGGGCTATATGGGGTTCTCATCGTATTGAATCATGAGGCTATATGAGGTTCTCAACACTATGAATCATGAGGCTATATGGGGTTCTCAACACCATGAATCATGAGGCTATATGGGGTTCTCAACATCATGAATCATGAGGCTACATGAGGTTCTCAACACCATGAATCATGAGGCTATAAGGGGTTCAACACCATGAATCATGAGGCTATATGGGGTTCTCAACACCATGAATCATGAGGCTATATTGGGTTCTCAACACCCTGAATCATGAGGCTATATGGGGTTCTCAACACCATGAATCATGAGGCTATTTGGGGTTCTCAACACCATGAATCATGAGGCCATATGGGGTTCTCAACACCATGAATCATGGGGCTATATGGGGTTCTCAACACAATGAATCATGAGGCTATATGGGGTTCTCAACACCATGAATCATGAGGCCATATGGGGTTCTCAACACCATGATTCATGGGGCTATATGAAGTTCTCATCACCATGAATCATGAGGCTATATGGGGTTCTCAACACCATGAATCATGAGGCCATATGGGGTTCTCAACATCATGATTCATGGGGCTATATGAAGTTCTCATCACCATGAATCATGAGGCTATATAGGGTTCTCAATACCATGAATCATGAGGCCATATGGGGTTCTCAACACCATGAATCATGGGGCTATATGAGGTTCTCAACACCATGAATCATGAGGCTATATGGGGTTCTCAACACCATGAATCATGAGGCTATATGGTGTTCTCAACACCATGAATCATGAGGATATATGAGGATCTCAACACCATGAATTATGAGAATATATGGGGTTCTCAACGCCATGAATCATGAGGCTATATGGGGTTCTCAACACCATGAATCATGAGGCTATATAGGGTTCTCAACACCAAGAATCATGAGGCTATATGGGGTTCTCCTCATCATGAACCATAAGGCTATATGGGGTTCTCAACACCATGAATCATGAGGCTATATGGGGTTCTCAACACCATAAATCATGAGGCTATATGGGGTTCTCAACACCATGAATCATGGGGCTATATGGGGTTCTCCTCATCATGAATCATGAGGCTATATGGGGTTGTCAACACCATGAATCATGGGGCTATATGGGGTTCTCCTCATCATGAATCATGAGGCCATATGGGGTTCTCAACAACATGAATCATGGGGCTATATGGGGTTCTTATCAACATGAATCATGATGCTATATGGGGTTCTCAACACCATGAATCATGAGGATATATATAGTTCTCAACACCATGAATCATGAGGATATATGGGGATCTCAACACCATGAATCATGAAACTATACAGGGTTCTCAACACCTTGAATCATGAGACTATATTGGGTTCTCAGCACCATGAATCATGAGGCTATATGGGGTTCTCAACACCATGAATCATGAGACTATATGGGGTTCTCAATACCATGAATCATGGGGCTATATGGGGTTCTCATCATAATGAATCATGAGGCTATATGAGGTTCTCAACACCATGAATCATGAGGCTATAGGGGGTTCTTAACACCATGAATCATGAGGCTATATGGGGTTCTCAACATCATGAATCATGAGGCTATACGGGGTTCTCAACACCATGAATCATGAGGCCATATGGGGTTCTCAACACCATAAATCATGGGCTATATGGGGTTCTCAACACCATGAATCATGAGGCTATATGGGGTTCTCAACACCATGAATCATGAGACTATATGGTGTTCTCAACACCATGAATCATAGGGCTATATGAGGTTCTCAACACCATGAATCTTGAGGCTATATGGGGTTCTCAACACCATGAATCATGAGGCCATATGGGGTTCTCAACACTATGAATCATGGGGCTATATGGGGTTCTCCTCATCATGAATCATGAGGTTATATGGGGTTCTCAACACAATGAATCATGGGGCTATATGGGGTTCTCCTCATCATGAATCATGAGGCCATATGGGGTTCTCAACACCATGAATCATGAGGCTATATGGGGTTCTCAACACCATGAATCATAGGGCTATATGAGGTTCTCAACACCATGAATCATGAGGCTATATGGGGTTCTCAACACAATGAATCATGAGGCCATATGGGGTTCTCAACACCATGAATCATGGGGCTATATGGGGTTCTCCTCATCATGAATCATGAGGCTATATAGGGTTCTCAACACCATGAATCATGGGGCTATATGGGGTTCTCCTCATCATGAATCATGAGGCCATATGGGGTTCTCAACACCATGAATCATGAGGCTATATGGGGTTCTTATCATCATAAATCATGAGGCTATATGGGGTTCTCAACACCATGAATCATGAGGATGTATGGAGTTCTGAACACCATGAATCATGAGGATATATGGGGTTCTCAACACCATGAATCATGGGGCTATATGGGGTTCTCATCGTATTGAATCATGAGGCTATATGAGGTTCTCAACACTATGAATCATGAGGCTATATGGGGTTCTCAACACCATGAATCATGAGGCTATATGGGGTTCTCAACATCATGAATCATGAGGCTATATGAGGTTCTCAACACCATGAATCATGAGGCTATAAGGGGTTCAACACCATGAATCATGAGGCTATATGGGGTTCTCAACACCATGAATCATGAGGCTATATTGGGTTCTCAACACCCTGAATCATGAGGCTATATGGGGTTCTCAACACCATGAATCATGAGGCTATTTGGGGTTCTCAACACCATGAATCATGAGGTCATATGGGGTTCTCAACACCATGAATCATGGGGCTATATGGGGTTCTCAACACAATGAATCATGAGGCTATATGGGGTTCTCAACACCATGAATCATGAGGCCATATGGGGTTCTCAACACCATGATTCATGGGGCTATATGAAGTTCTCATCACCATGAATCACGAGGCTATATGGGGTTCTCAACACCATGAATCATGAGGCCATATGGGGTTCTCAACACCATGAATCATGGGGCTATATGAGGTTCTCAACACCATGAATCATGAGGCTATATGTGGTTCTCAACACCATGAATCATGAGGCTATATGGGGTTCTCAACACCATGAATCATGGGGCTATATGGGGTTCTCAACGCCATGAATCATGAGGCTATATGGGGTTCTCAACGCCATGAATCATGGGGGGCTATATGGTCTTCTCAACACCATGAATCATGAGGCTATATGGGGTTCTCAACACCATGAATCATGAGGCTATATATGGTGTTCTCAACACCATGAATCATGAGGATATATGGGGATCTCAACACCATGAATCATGAGACTATATGGGGTTCTCAACGCCATGAATCATGAGGCTATATGGGGTTCTCAACACCATGAATCAGGAGGCTATATGGGGTTCTCAACACCATGAATCATATGGCTATATGGGGTTCTCAACAACATGAATCATGGGGCTATATGGGGTTCTCAACGCCATGAATCATGAGGCTATATGGGGTTCTCAACGCCATGAATCATGGGGTGCTATATGGGCTTCTCAACACCATGAATCATGAGGCTATATGGGGTTCTCAACACCATGAATCATAAGGCTATATGGTGTTCTCAACACCATGAATCATGAGGATATATGGGGATCTCAACACCATGAATCATGAGACTATATGGGGTTCTCAACGCCATGAATCATGAGGCTATATGGGGTTCTCAACACCATGAATCATGAGGCTACATAGGGTTCTCAACACGAAGAATCATGGGGTTATATGAGGTTCTCCTCATCATGAACCATAAGGCTATATTGGGTTCTCAACACCATGAATCATGAGGCTATATGGGGTTCTCAACACCATAAATCATGAGGCTATATGGGGTTCTCAACACCGTGAATCATGGGGCTATATGGGGTTCTCCTCATCATGAATCATGAGGCTATATGGGGTTCTCAACAACATGAATCATGGGGCTATATGGGGTTCTCCTCATCATGAATCATGAGGCCATATGGGGTTCTCAACAACATGAATCATGGGGCTATATGGGGTTCTCATCATCATGAATCATGAGGCTATATGTGGTTCTCAACACCATGAATCATGAGGATATATGGAGTTCTCAACACAATGAATCATGAGGATATATGGGGATCTCAACACCATGAATCATGAATCTATACGGGGTTCTCAACACCTTGAATCATGAGACTATATTGGGTTCTCAGCACCATGAATCATGAGGTCATATGGGGTTCTCAACAACATGAATCATAAGGCTATATGGGGTTCTCAACACCATGAATCATGAGGCTATATGGGGTTCTCAATACCATGAATCATGGGTCTATATGGGGTTCTCATCATAATGAATCATGAGGCTATATGAGGTTCTCAACACCATGAATCATGAGGCTATATGGGGTTCTCAACACCATGAATCATGAGGCTATATGGGGTTCTCAACACCATGAATCATGAGGCTATATGGGGTTCTCAACACCATGAATCATGGGGCTATATGATGTTCTCAACACCATGAATCATGAGGCTATATGGGGTTCTCAACACCATGAATCATGAGGCCATATTAGGTTCTCAACACTATGATTCATGGGGCTATATGAAGTTCTCATCACCATTAATCATGAGGCTATATGGGGTTCTCAACACCATGAATCATGAGGCCATATGGGGTTCTCAACACAATGAATCATGGGGCTATATGAGGTTCTCAACACCATGAATAATGAGGCTATATGGGGTTCTCAACACCATGAATCATGAGGCCATATGGGGTTCTCAACACCATGAATCATGGGAGGCTATATGAGGTTCTCAACACCATGAATCATGAGACTATATGGGGTTCTCAACACCATGAATCATGGGGCTATATGGGGATCTCAACACCATGAATCATTAGGTTATATGGGGTTCTCAACACCATGAATCATGAGGGTATATGGGGTTCTCAACACCATGAATCATGGGGCTATATGGGGTTCTCAACACCATGAATCATGAGGTCGTATGGGGTTTTCAACACCATGAATAATGGGGCTATATGGGGTTCTCATCAAAATGAATCATGAGGCTATATAAGGTTCTCAACACCATGAATCATGAGGCTATATGGGGTTTTTAACACCATGAATCATGAGGCTAAATGGGGTTCTCAACATCATGAATCATTGGGCTATATGGGGTTTTCAACACCATGAATCATGAGGCTATATGGGGTTCTCAACACCATGAATCATGAGGGTATATGGGGTTCTCAACACCATGAATCATGGGGCTATATGGGGTTCTCAACACCATGAATCATGAGGTCATATGGGGTTTTCAACACCATGAATAATGGGGCTATATGGGTTTCTCATCAAAATGAATCATGAGGCTATATAAGGTTCTCAACACCATGAATCATGAGGCTATATGGGGTTCTCAACACCATGAATCATGAGGAGATATGAGGTTCTCAACACCATGAATCATTGGGCTATATGGTGTTTTCAACACCATGAATCATGAGGCTATATGGGGTTCTCAACACCATGAATCATGAGGCCATATGGGGTTCTCAACACCATGAATCATGGGGCTATATGAGGTTCTCAACACCATGAATCATGAGGCTATATGGGGTTCTCAACACCATGAATCATGAGATTATATGGGGTTCCCAACACCATGAATCATAGGGCTATATGAGGTTCTCAACACCATGAATCATGAGGCTATATGGGGTTCTCAACACCATGAATCATGAGGCCATATGGGGTTCTCAACACTATGAATCATGGGGCTATATGGGGTTCTCCTCATCATGAATCATGAGGCTATATGGGGTTCTCAACACTATGAATCATGGGGCTATATGGGGTTCTCCTCATCATGAATCTTGAGGCCATATGGGGTTCTCAACACCATGAATCATGAGGCTATATGGGGTTCTCATCATCATGAATCATGAGGCTATATGGGGTTCTCAACACCATGAATCATGAGGATGTATGGAGTTCTCAACACCATGAATCATGAGGATATATGGGGTTCTCAACACCATGAATCATGGGGCTATATGAGGTTCTCATCATAATGAATCATGAGGCTATATGAGGTTCTCAACACCATGAATCATGAGGCTATATGGGGTTCACAACACCATGAATCATGAGGCTATATGGGGTTCTCAACATCATGAATCATGAGGCTATATGAGGTTCTCAACACAATGAATCATGAGGCTATATGGGTTCTCAACACCATGAATCATGAAGCTATATGGGGTTCTCAACACCATGAATCTTGAGGCTATATTGGGTTCTCAACACCCTGAATCATGAGGCTATATGGGGTTCTCAACACCATGAATCATGAGGCTATTTGGGGTTCTCAACACCATGAATCATGAGGCCATATGGGGTTCTCAACACCATGAATCATGGTGCTATATGGGGTTCTTAACACCATGAATCATGAGGCTATATGGGGTTCTCAACACCATGAATCATGAGGCCTATGGGGTTCTCAACACCATGATTCATGGGGCTATATGAAGTTCTCATCACCATGAATCATGAGGCTATATAGGGTTCTCAACACCATGAATCATGAGGCCATATGGGATTCTCAACACCATGAATCATGGGGCTATATGAGGTTCTCAACACCATGAATCATGAGGCTATATGGGGTTCTCAACACCATGAATCATGAGGCTATATGGTGTTCTCAACACCATGAATCATGAGGATATATGAGGATCTCAACACCATGAATTATGAGAATATATGGGGTTCTCAACGCCATGAATCATGAGGCTATATGGGGTTCTCAACACCATAAATCATGAGGCTATATGGGGTTCTCAACACCAAGAATCATGAGGCTATATGGGGTTCTCCTCATCATGAACCATAAGGCTATATGGGGTTCTCAACACCATGAATCATGAGGCTATATGGGGTTCTCAACACCATAAATCATGAGGCTATATGGGGTTCTCAACACCATGAATCATGGGGCTATATGGGGTTCTCCTCATCATGAATCATGAGGCTATATGGGGTTCTCAACACCATGAATCATGGGGCTATATGGGGTTCTCCTCATCATGAATCATGAGGCCATATGGGGTTCTCAACAACATGAATCATGGGGCTATATGGGGTTCTTATCATCATGAATCATGATGCTATATGGGGTTCTCAACACCATGAATCATGAGGATATATATAGTTCTCAACACCATGAATCATGAGGATATATGGGGATCTCAACACCATGAATCATGAAACTATACAGGGTTCTCAACACCTTGAATCATGAGACTATATTGGGTTCTCAGCACCATGAATCATGAGGCTATATGGGGTTCTCAACACCATGAATCATGAGACTATATGGGGTTCTCAATACCATGAATCATGGGGCTATATGGGGTTCTCATCATAATGAATCATGAGGCTATATGAGGTTCTCAACACCATGAATCATGAGGCTATAGGGGGTTCTTAACACCATGAATCATGAGGCTATATGGGGTTCTCAACATCATGAATCATGAGGCTATATGGGGTTCTCAACACCATGAATCATGAGGCCATATGGGGTTCTCAACACCATAAATCATGGGCTATATGGGGTTCTCAACACCATGAATCATGAGGCTATATGGGGTTCTCAACACCATGAATCATGAGGCCATATGGGGTTCTCAAGACTATGAATCATGGGGCTATATGAGGTTCTCAACACCATGAATCATGAGGCTATATGGGGTTCTCAACACCATGAATCATGAGACTATATGGGGTTCTCAACACCATGAATCATAGAGCTATATGAGGTTCTCAACACCATGAATCTTGAGGCTATATGAGGTTCTCAACACCATGAATCATGAGGCCATATGGGGTTCTCAACACTATGAATCATGGGGCTATACGGGGTTCTCCTCATCATGAATCATGAGGCTATATGGGGTTCTCAACACCATGAATCATGGGGCTATATGGGGTTCTCCTCATCATGAATCATGAGGCCATATGGGGTTCTCAACACCATGAATCATGAGGCTATATGGGGTTCTCAACACCATGAATCATAGGGCTATATGAGGTTCTCAACACCATGAATCATGAGGCTATATGGGGTTCTCAACACAATGAATCATGAGGCCATATGGGGTTCTCAACACCATGAATCATGGGGCTATATGGGGTTCTCCTCATCATGATTCATGAGGCTATATAGGGTTCTCAACACCATGAATCATGGGGCTATATGGGGTTCTCCTCATCATGAATCATGAGGCCATATGGGGTTCTCAACACCATGAATCATGAGGCTATATGGGGTTCTTATCATCATAAATCATGAGGCTATATGGGGTTCTCAACACCATGAATCATGAGGATTTATGGAGTTCTGAACACCATGAATCATGAGGATATATGGGGTTCTCAACACCATGAATCATGGGGCTATATGGGGTTCTCATCGTATTGAATCATGAGGCTATATGAGGTTCTCAACACTATGAATCATGAGGCTATATGGGGTTCTCAACACCATGAATCATGAGGCTATATGGGGTTCTCAACATCATGAATCATGAGGCTACATGAGGTTCTCAACACCATGAATCATGAGGCTATAAGGGGTTCAACACCATGAATCATGAGGCTATATGGGGTTCTCAACACCATGAATCATGAGGCTATATTGGGTTCTCAACACCCTGAATCATGAGGCTATATGGGGTTCTCAACACCATGAATCATGAGGCTATTTGGGGTTCTCAACACCATGAATCATGAGGCCATATGGGGTTCTCAACACCATGAATCATGGGGCTATATGGGGTTCTCAACACAATGAATCATGAGGCTATATGGGGTTCTCAACACCATGAATCATGAGGCCATATGGGGTTCTCAACACCATGATTCATGGGGCTATATGAAGTTCTCATCACCATGAATCATGAGGCTATATGGGGTTCTCAACACCATGAATCATGATGCCATATGGGGTTCTCAACATCATGATTCATGGGGCTATATGAAGTTCTCATCACCATGAATCATGAGGCTATATAGGGTTCTCAATACCATGAATCATGAGGCCATATGGGGTTCTCAACACCATGAATCATGGGGCTATATGAGGTTCTCAACACCATGAATCATGAGGCTATATGGGGTTCTCAACACCATGAATCATGAGGCTATATGGTGTTCTCAACACCATGAATCATGAGGATATATGAGGATCTCAACACCATGAATTATGAGAATATATGGGGTTCTCAACTCCATGAATCATGAGGCTATATGGGGTTCTCAACACCATGAATCATGAGGCTATATGGGGTTCTCAACACCAAGAATCATGAGGCTATATGGGGTTCTCCTCATCATGAACCATAAGGCTATATGGGGTTCTCAACACCATGAATCATGAGGCTATATGGGGTTCTCAACACCATAAATCATGAGGCTATATGGGGTTCTCAACACCATGAATCATGGGGCTATATGGGGTTCTCCTCATCATGAATCATGAGGCTATATGGGGTTGTCAACACCATGAATCATGGGGCTATATGGGGTTCTCCTCATCATGAATCATGAGGCCATATGGGGTTCTCAACAACATGAATCATGGGGCTATATGGGGTTCTTATCATCATGAATCATGATGCTATATGGGGTTCTCAACACCATGAATCATGAGGATATATATAGTTCTCAACACCATGAATCATGAGGATATATGGGGATCTCAACACCATGAATCATGAAACTATACAGGGTTCTCAACACCTTGAATCATGAGACTATATTGGGTTCTCAGCACCATGAATCATGAGGCTATATGGGGTTCTCAACACCATGAATCATGAGACTATATGGGGTTCTCAATACCATGAATCATGGGGCTATATGGGGTTCTCATCATAATGAATCATGAGGCTATATGAGGTTCTCAACACCATGAATCATGAGGCTATAGGGGGTTCTTAACACCATGAATCATGAGGCTATATGGGGTTCTCAACATCATGAATCATGAGGCTATATGGGGTTCTCAACACCATGAATCATGAGGCCATATGGGGTTCTCAACACCATAAATCATGGGCTATATGGGGTTCTCAACACCATGAATCATGAGGCTATATGGGGTTCTCAACACCATGAATCATGAGACTATATGGTGTTCTCAACACCATGAATCATAGGGCTATATGAGGTTCTCAACACCATGAATCTTGAGGCTATATGGGGTTCTCAACACCATGAATAATGAGGCCATATGGGGTTCTCAACACTATGAATCATGGGGCTATATGGGGTTCTCCTCATCATGAATCATGAGGTTATATGGGGTTCTCAACACAATGAATCATGGGGCTATATGGGGTTCTCCTCATCATGAATCATGAGGCCATATGGGGTTCTCAACACCATGAATCATGAGGCTATATGGGGTTCTTATCATCATAAATCATGAGGCTATATGGGGTTCTCAACACCATGAATCATGAGGATGTATGGAGTTCTGAACACCATGAATCATGAGGATATATGGGGTTCTCAACACCATGAATCATGGGGCTATATGGGGTTCTCATCGTATTGAATCATGAGGCTATATGAGGTTCTCAACACTATGAATCATGAGGCTATATGGGGTTCTCAACACCATGAATCATGAGGCTATATGGGGTTCTCAACATCATGAATCATGAGGCTATATGAGGTTCTCAACACCATGAATCATGAGGCTATAAGGGGTTCAACACCATGAATCATGAGGCTATATGGGGTTCTCAACACCATGAATCATGAGGCTATATTGGGTTCTCAACACCCTGAATCATGAGGCTATATGGGGTTCTCAACACCATGAATCATGAGGCTATTTGGGGTTCTCAACACCATGAATCATGAGGCCATATGGGGTTCTCAACACCATGAATCATGGGGCTATATGGGGTTCTCAACACAATGAATCATGAGGCTATATGGGGTTCTCAACACCATGAATCATGAGGCCATATGGGGTTCTCAACACCATGATTCATGGGGCTATATGAAGTTCTCATCACCATGAATCACGAGGCTATATGGGGTTCTCAACACCATGAATCATGAGGCCATATGGGGTTCTCAACACCATGAATCATGGGGCTATATGAGGTTCTCAACACCATGAATCATGAGGCTATATGTGGTTCTCAACACCATGAATCATGAGGCTATATGGGGTTCTCAACACCATGAATCATGGGGCTATATGGGGTTCTCAACGCCATGAATCATGAGGCTATATGGGGTTCTCAACGCCATGAATCATGGGGGGCTATATGGTCTTCTCAACACCATGAATCATGAGGCTATATGGGGTTCTCAACACCATGAATCATGAGGCTATATATGGTGTTCTCAACACCATGAATCATGAGGATATATGGGGATCTCAACACCATGAATCATGAGACTATATGGGGTTCTCAACGCCATGAATCATGAGGCTATATGGGGTTCTCAACACCATGAATCAGGAGGCTATATGGGGTTCTCAACACCATGAATCATATGGCTATATGGGGTTCTCAACAACATGAATCATGGGGCTATATGGGGTTCTCAACGCCATGAATCATGAGGCTATATGGGGTTCTCAACGCCATGAATCATGGGGTGCTATATGGGCTTCTCAACACCATGAATCATGAGGCTATATGGGGTTCTCAACACCATGAATCATAAGGCTATATGGTGTTCTCAACACCATGAATCATGAGGATATATGGGGATCTCAACACCATGAATCATGAGACTATATGGGGTTCTCAACGCCATGAATCATGAGGCTATATGGGGTTCTCAACACCATGAATCATGACGCTACATAGGGTTCTCAACACGAAGAATCATGGGGTTATATGAGGTTCTCCTCATCATGAACCATAAGGCTATATTGGGTTCTCAACACCATGAATCATGAGGCTATATGGGGTTCTCAACACCATAAATCATGAGGCTATATGGGGTTCTCAACACCGTGAATCATGGGGCTATATGGGGTTCTCCTCATCATGAATCATGAGGCTATATGGGGTTCTCAACACCATGAATCATGGGGCTATATGGGGTTCTCCTCATCATGAATCATGAGGCCATATGGGGTTCTCAACAACATGAATCATGGGGCTATATGGGGTTCTCATCATCATGAATCATGAGGCTATATGTGGTTCTCAACACCATGAATCATGAGGATATATGGAGTTCTCAACACAATGAATCATGAGGATATATGGGGATCTCAACACCATGAATCATGAATCTATACGGGGTTCTCAACACCTTGAATCATGAGACTATATTGGGTTCTCAGCACCATGAATCATGAGGTCATATGGGGTTCTCAACAACATGAATCATAAGGCTATATGGGGTTCTCAACACCATGAATCATGAGGCTATATGGGGTTCTCAATACCATGAATCATGGGTCTATATGGGGTTCTCATCATAATGAATCATGAGGCTATATGAGGTTCTCAACACCATGAATCATGAGGCTATATGGGGTTCTCAACACCATGAATCATGAGGCTATATGGGGTTCTCAACACCATGAATCATGAGGCTATATGGGGTTCTCAACACCATGAATCATGGGGCTATATGATGTTCTCAACACCATGAATCATGAGGCTATATGGGGTTCTCAACACCATGAATCATGAGGCCATATTAGGTTCTCAACACCATGATTCATGGGGCTATATGAAGTTCTCATCACCATTAATCATGAGGCTATATGGGGTTCTCAACACCATGAATCATGAGGCCATATGGGGTTCTCAACACCATGAATCATGGGGCTATATGAGGTTCTCAACACCATGAATAATGAGGCTATATGGGGTTCTCAACACCATGAATCATGAGGCCATATGGGGTTCTCAACACCATGAATCATGGGAGGCTATATGAGGTTCTCAACACCATGAATCATGAGACTATATGGGGTTCTCAACACCATGAATCATGGGGCTATATGGGGATCTCAACACCATGAATCATTAGGTTATATGGGGTTCTCAACACCATGAATCATGAGGGTATATGGGGTTCTCAACACCATGAATCATGGGGCTATATGGGGTTCTCAACACCATGAATCATGAGGTCATATGGGGTTTTCAACACCATGAATAATGGGGCTATATGGGGTTCTCATCAAAATGAATCATGAGGCTATATAAGGTTCTCAACACCATGAATCATGAGGCTATATGGGGTTTTTAACACCATGAATCATGAGGCTAAATGGGGTTCTCAACATCATGAATCATTGGGCTATATGGGGTTTTCAACACCATGAATCATGAGGCTATATGGGGTTCTCAACACCATGAATCATGAGGGTATATGGGGTTCTCAACACCATGAATCATGGGGCTATATGGGGTTCTCAACACCATGAATCATGAGGTCATATGGGGTTTTCAACACCATGAATAATGGGGCTATATGGGTTTCTCATCAAAATGAATCATGAGGCTATATAAGGTTCTCAACACCATGAATCATGAGGCTATATGGGGTTCTCAACACCATGAATCATGAGGAGATATGAGGTTCTCAACACCATGAATCATTGGGCTATATGGTGTTTTCAACACCATGAATCATGAGGCTATATGGGGTTCTCAACACCATGAATCATGAGGCCATATGGGGTTCTCAGCACCATGAATCATGGGGCTATATGAGGTTCTCAACACCATGAATCATGAGGCTATATGGGGTTCTCAACACCATGAATCATGAGATTATATGGGGTTCCCAACACCATGAATCATAGGGCTATATGAGGTTCTCAACACCATGAATCATGAGGCTATATGGGGTTCTCAACACCATGAATCATGAGGCCATATGGGGTTCTCAACACCATGAATCATGGGGCTATATGGGGTTCTCCTCATCATGAATCATGAGGCTATATGGGGTTCTCAACACTATGAATCATGGGGCTATATGGGGTTCTCCTCATCATGAATCTTGAGGCCATATGGGGTTCTCAACACCATGAATCATGAGGCTATATGGGGTTCTCATCATCATGAATCATGAGGCTATATGGGGTTCTCAACACCATGAATCATGAGGATGTATGGAGTTCTCAACACCATGAATCATGAGGATATATGGGGTTCTCAACACCATGAATCATGGGGCTATATGAGGTTCTCATCATAATGAATCATGAGGCTATATGAGGTTCTCAACACCATGAATCATGAGGCTATATGGGGTTCTCAACACCATGAATCATGAGGCTATATGGGGTTCTCAACATCATGAATCATGAGGCTATATGAGGTTCTCAACACAATGAATCATGAGGCTATATGGGTTCTCAACACCATGAATCATGAAGCTATATGGGGTTCTCAACACCATGAATCATGAGG
>NC_091210.1:339191-369548 GCF_040958095.1 Procambarus clarkii | reverse complement strand
ACTTACACACACAAAGACACACACACACGCCACACCACACACACACACACACACACACAAAGACACAAAGACACCACACACACAAAGACACACACACTTACACACACAAAGACACACACACACAAAGACACACAAAGACACCAAGACACACACACACACAAAGACACACAAAGACACAGACACACACACACACAAAGACACACAAAGACACAAAGACACACACACACACACACAAAGACACACACACACACACAACACACAAGACACACACACTTACACACACAAAGACACACACACACACACACACACACAAAGACACACACACACACACACACACACACACACACACAAAGACACACACACACACACACAAAGACACACACAAAGACACACACACACAGACACACACACAAAGACACACACACACACACACACAAAGACACACAAAGAC
Source organism: Procambarus clarkii (assembly GCF_040958095.1). Classification (NCBI taxonomy): domain Eukaryota; kingdom Metazoa; phylum Arthropoda; class Malacostraca; order Decapoda; family Cambaridae; genus Procambarus; species Procambarus clarkii. The sequence continues at coordinate 369,097 of NC_091210.1, read as the reverse complement.
ACAAAGACACACACACACAAAGACACACACACACAAAGACACACACACAAAGACACACACACACACAAGACACACACACAAAGACACACACAACACACACACACACACAAAGACACAGACACACACACACAAAGACACACACACACACACACACACAAAGACACAAACACACACACACACACACACACACACACACACACACACACACACACACCCACAGACACAGGAATCCCAAAAGTTCACCAAAACTCTTATTATACTCACTTTACATTTTTTTCTTAAACTAGTTGGGAGAGGTACAGTCTTTGATATGATTGGGAACGGCATTCAACATTTTAAGACCCTTGATTTGAAGAGCAGCATTTCTGGTTTGATTAAGTCGAACTCTTGGGAACCGAATGATATCTAGGGGCAGTGTAACAGCACATCATTCTTTTTTTTTTATTAGATATGGTATCTCATCCATAAAAAATATTTTGTGGAAAAAAATGGGGTTGACCACCAGCCGTGGTCAGTGGGGACCCTGTGGTGGACCATCAGCCGGTGGTGGACCATTCATTGGCTTATTAGGCAAATCAGATCTTGAATAGTTTCCCAAATAAGACATCAAATTTTATTTATAACTCCAAATTTTGTATTGGTTATTTTTTAATTAAGGCAAAAAAAATGAAGAGAATCAATTAATTCTTTATGGATTTATATATTTTTCCAAATTTTATTGCAAAATAAAACTTATAAACATTTCTATATAATATAAAATTTTTGATGTTTAAGTTTTGTTAATTTTATAAACATAATTTTATTTATCAAGATATTAAATATATAATATTATTAATTTTATGTATAATTTTTTATTTATATTAAAATAAAAAAAACAAAATATACATTTTGATTAAAATATTCATAGTTACTTTATAATTTGAGATAAAATTAAAGAAAACAGAAATAATATTTTCCCCTTTATAGTTAAATTCGATATTTTATATAAAAATAAAACAAACAAAAAGTCACTCAAAGTCATTTTATATATTATTTATTTATTTTATAAACATTTATTTTAAATAAAATTAAAAAAAACAGAAAAAATATATATATATATTCTTTTATTAAACAAATATTTCATCACTACTTTCATAATCACTACTTCCATATTCTTTGTAGTCGTTACTTGCCTCTGTATCATAATTATAATCTATATTATCACTATTTTCATCATTAATCCATTTGAAGAACGAACAATACATGCCAACTTCAAAATCCCTAAATACAAAATAATAATAATGACTTACAAATGCTAATAACATTATGGGAGTAATAACTTTGCGAATACCAATTTGGATATAATAATATTCATCGAATAATTTAAACCAAGAAGTTGGTAAAATGTTTCCATAAACATCTAAAAATTGTACTTGAATACAACATTTTTCCTGATCATAAAGAATATTCATTGAACCTCGTTCTTTGAAACATCGAAATTTTAAATTTGATATAACAATATGATATTGATTATTTTCCTTATTTGTTATGTTTAAAAAGTATGGTTTATCTCCATATATAAAATGAACTGCATCTTCAATTTTTGATTGTGACATCTCCTTAGGTTTGAAGCTTTTCTTCAGAACAGATAAAATATAATTCCATCGGTAATTTTCATTACAAAAACATTTCCCATATAAATTACATAAGGGATACTCATCATAACTTAATGCACAATAGAGATAGTAGGCAGCCGTTGCTACAAAATTATTACTTTTGCTTATACTCTGAAACAACTCACGTCCTGTATTATCAAAATATTGAACTGAAGGAGGATTGTTTGAAACAATTTTTAGCGATCCAGTATGGTAAGACGAAGGTATACCATCTCCTATTATTTCTTTCTTACATCCATTACAAAATTTCACGTTTAAGATTCTCAAAACCATAACGGACTCTTCCGGTGTTGTTGTGTGTACTGACAAAGACCATATCGGATGTTTTAAATTGTCTCTCCCATATATTCTTTCAAGAAAAGTGGTTACATTTCCTACTGTAAAAAAGGAAAATTTGAATTTTTGTTTAGTCATTTGTTCAAAATAATCCATTCGAAAATTTGTATTACAGAGACATTTAATGCCATAATTTTCAAAACAAGTTGTAACGTTATCATATAACATTATTTTTTCTGTGAGGATTTGTATTTTGAAGACATATATTCTTCCACTAGCTGAGTAATTTTATGAGTGTTGGATACAACTCGTAATATCCGTTTATGTAATGGCTCATCTTTTTTAATATCAGGGAAAAAGAAAATTGGAATATTAATAAATAAAATGTTAATTTTACCACTCCCACTCCCATTTTCTAAGAACTGTGCAACATTATTTATATTAGGAGAGTAATCACAGACTGAATGGGAATCCAATTTCATAATAAATTTCCTTTTCAATTTTATGAGTAAGTATTGTACAAATAATTGTAAGTCTTCTACACTATTATTTTCAAAGGTAACATCATCATCATTCTTATCAACATTATTAATATTATGATGATGATAGTTGGTTAGAACAATTGTTCCTAAAGGTAAAGCAGGAGGATAAAAGTGTAATTTTTTGAAATAAGATAATGGGATTTCTATACTACCATCAGAGTTACATGCAAACATTATTTAGTTTTGTTTTTAATATTGAGTGAATTCATAAATCGATTAAAAAAAATTTTCGGTATTTTCGTAATCAATCAAATCAGTCTTGGATACAAATTTTGCCTTTAAAATTACCTTTGCACATCCACGTTCAATATCTTCAAAATTTGAACATGGATATGTTCCTTTATGTATTTCAATATTATTTTTATCAATCTTACACTTCATCCAAATAGATAATTCTTGTTTTTCCTCATCAAAATGGGGATCCGGACACGCTGTACACGGAAAATGTTTTATTGTCATGTAAGTTTAGTATACATAGGACCGCAGTTACATAGACCATTAGAATAACCTGGAGCTGTAATTACACCAGATGGTTAAATGTACCAGACAAGGATCGCGGAGAACAGGCTGAACGTGAGATATCTGGATTAGAAATAATATCCAGGGGAACATCGACATATATATTTTCTTGTTCTTTTAATGGTATAAAAAAGTCGTGGGGGGTCATTTGAGTAAGGTCCACTACTTCATCCTGCCCATTGGTAATTTTAACCAAAGTTCCTCCTGGTTCACATGCAGTTAATCTATTTGTAGTTGCGTTATAAAGACCTGGTAGGTAGGATTTACACTTCCATCGATCTTCTTCAAATGAATACTGTAGAAAACCCCATACTGGGTCACAGAATTTTTCTTCTGGTTGTTTCCAAAGACAGTATGTGCATCCTGGTTTGAGGATTCCACCTCCATAATAATATTTTATATTGCTAGTAGAAGATGATATAACGACCTTTTCTAAATAACGTCCACATTTACGGCCCCCAAGTTTTTGACAAATTTGATTGTCATGTGACTGAGAACATCTACTTTTAAAATCATTCCCTTACATTTATTGATTTTAATGTCATTATTGTTATCATATTCATTATAATTTAGCCAACCTTGTAGATCAATAAATTCGTGTCTTTCTTCAAATGCAATTTCTTCAGCTTCAATTCCCTCTTTAATACTTTGACGTAAAAAACTATGAATGTAAAAACGATCAGTAATATAAAGAAAATTAAAAAATATAAAAAAAAGTACGAAAATTATAACAGGAATTTGAAGAAAATACTGGTATGTCGAAGAAATCATTTTTGGTTTTTATTTTAAGAGAAATTTAGGAGTTTCTCAGTTGAAACTCTTTTATTACAATTTGTGGAATAACAGTGAAAACGATGACGATGAATATAAAGTCTACCTGAAGGTGTACGAGATTTACCACGAACTTCATGAAAAGGACAAAAATATTACATTGCCATTTTTGGTTCATTGCTAAGAGTTCATTATATGGCTCCTTACATAATAATTCAGCACATTTTTGTGTAATTATCTCTGAGTTTTTTTTTTTTAAATTGTTTAATTTTTGGTTGATGCAGCGATCGTTTTAAAACCAACCTAGGACGACTAATTACATTTCCTCCTCCTCCTCCTAAATTATTATTATTATTATTATTATTATTATTATTATTATTATTATTATTATTATTATTATTAATAATTATTTCAAAAATATTATTTCTAGTGGATAAGTGTCCCTGTTTAATTTCATTGATACTAGTAAATTCTATTGAAGTCTCAATACATCGATATATGAATGAAACACTCGCCATATTGGTACATGATCCTTATCACTAAACAATAGAGAGAGAGAGAAAAGCTTACAAGATAATATAAAGGATATTGTAGAATCAGAGAACCTATATATGTCAGAAGTAAAATATTTATCGTGCAAATATGATCGGCGCACGACACTGAATTCTGTCAGGCCAACTACAACAGTATTTTCTTCAAATTCTTGTTACCAATTTTCATATTTTTTTTAATATTCTATAATTTTCTTTATATTGCTGCTCCTTTGTACATACATAAGTCTTTTAAGAGGGACTGGAAGCTGAATCCTCCTATTATTATTTATTATTGAAACTTGACATAATGGCTGACGAGCCTTATTACCAAAAGAGAGTAAGACAAAAGTTTACAGATATTATAAAGTATATTGAAGAATCAGAGAACTTAATTATAGCTGTACCATCAGAAGTAAAACAATTTGAAGAGCTGTTAAATTCTTGGGTATTATATTTACCTAATCTCCAAAATGTTGTGGTAAAGAGAGGAAATTGTAATAAGTGTTGGTACCAAAGTGAGAATAAAAAAACACTCACTATTTTTAGGTCACCTTTCGAAATAATTATTAAGCAAAATGATATAAAAGTTAGCTCTTCGTTTCTTATGAAAGATGTAATATTATTATTAGTAGAAGCTATTCAAAAAGAAAAGAGAAATATTCATGTATATTGGGATTAATTAATAACAAATATAATAAATTTATATACAGTTTTTATAAACATTAAATTTAATTTAAATTTCAAATAACATTAAGTATTATATCAAATTTGGGAATATAAAAACCATTAACTAATTTCAAATATATTTCATTGGAAAATATTTCACATTCATTATTATAGAATAAATTTAGAATATTGTTATATGTTACATTTGAATTTTTATGTTTATTTATAATATCCCAAACTTTTAAAATATGAAATTCCGTCTTATCAATATATAACGGATCTATTTGTAGATAAAAATCAATTTCTTCAGTATTTTCGAGGAATTCACTCATTTTTTTAATATTTATTAAAAAAGACATGATTATTCAGTACTATTCCAAGAAGTATAACTTCAACTAAATTAATGTGAAACATCAACTTAAACTAAAATTTCAAATGATGATATTAACATTTAGTGATTATTTAAGACACCAGCTAGCTCTAGTAGCCAATGTGATGAACCAATTGGCCTTATAATGTCAGGTGTGAATAATTTCCTATAAAATTTTGTAAAAATACACTTATATATGTCGATTGAAAAATTTGCTTTAAGGTTGTTAGAGAGGTTCAAAACCTCTTTATCCTCATAAGATGGGATAATCTTAAATATTTTGGCTAAGTTAACATTAGGAATAATATATAAAATTCTTTTGAAAATTTCAAAAATATCATGTGATGATCCCAAATATATCCTTACATTAGCAAAAGTAATAGTACTTTGTTTGGCTTGAAACTCAAAGTGCATATCTTTCGTTTCAAAAGGGTCAAAGGTAAAAAAAAAATTACATTTATTTTGACATGGCTTACTCCTTAAAATCCTTTCTTCAGGAGTCCTGAGAACGGTTGGTAGAGTGATACACAGCCTATCAGGTGGTTCCAGTTCCTTAATTGCTTCGCCATATCTCTGGGCATCTTCTTTTCTTATTTTTTTGGTGTGTAGAAAGATAGGTCGACATAAATGACGACGACGAGGGCGGCGTTGAGGAACTTTTGTCATCTACAAACGAAATGAAACAAATAAATAACTAAGTTGTGTGTTTGTTAGTCATTATTTGTTTGGTAATTGAAGGGCTGGGCCAGGTTAAGTCTTAGAGAATAAGGAGGAGAAGGAGAAGGAGGAGGAGGAGGAGGAGGATGAGGAGGATGGGAAGAAGGAGGAAAAGGACGAGAAGGAGGGGGAGAAGGAGGAGGAGAAGGAGGAGGAGAAGGAGGAGGAGAAGGAGGAGGAGGAAGAGGAGGAGGAAGAGGAGGAGGAGGAGGAGAAGGAGAAGAAGGAGGAGAAGGAGGAGGAGAAGGAGGTGGGGTTTTGGAACTTTTAAAAGTCATAGAAATTGTACTGGAAAATTTATCTAGATAACTAATTGGAGGAGGAGAAGGAGAATGAGAATGAGATGGTGGGTGTGTTGTGGCAAGGAAGGAAGATTGATCTAAAGAAATTAGAGGAGGCGAGTAAGTAGGAGTCCAATTAAAATCTTCATCCGTCATTTTTTTTTTCCATATTTTCGGAAAAGGACACGCTTCTTTTCCTTGTATCCTGAATTTCAGAATCTGGATCTATAAAAAAAATAAAAAATAAATAAATAACCAGCTATGGCTAGGAAAATCTTTTGCTCTGATTTTTCATTTTATAGCCACCACATCTGTCCTGAGTTTCGGACAAGGAACTCGGCAGTTATACACTTGAATTGATCCTATGAAGTATGTATGATCATCACCATTCTGTATCGCAAAGACTACAAGCTAATAATATCTTATCTCTGTGAATGGCTTCCAGGGTCACGGCACCTTAAAAACAGAAAAGATTTGCAACTCACCTTTTACTTTACTGGAGAAATCTCTTGCTAAACCCTTAGAGAGGTGATTTATAGTAGGGACCCCATGGTCCATACTGTTGGGTGTAGCAGGGACACACTGATGTGTGTGGAACCTCGAGTCCTTTAATATTTATACCCTGACAGGATGGGACTTTCCCGGATGGAGGCAGGGGGGTGGGGGAATTCCGTTGAGACCACTAGAATTCACAACACCACCCTGACACATCGAAATAATACTCTTACCTTTTAAAAAAATGAATACAATTTCACGAAAGATATTTCTTCTTGTTTTGTTATCAGTACGAGTAATAGTTAGTCACAATCCCCATTTATATACTGAATGTGCAGTCAACGAAAATGGAAAAAGATTGACAATATTTGAAGATTCAATTAAATTTTGGTTTGTAAGAAATAACCTCAATTTTATAATATCTATTTATTACGATAGAAATTTAAATGAATTATTAGGATATAATAATACAGAACAACATAAATGGTTAAATGCAGAGTTAAAATTTGGGAATGTTTCACAACTATTTATATTAAATAAATTTCAATTACCAATGAAAAGACGACTGAATCAAAACACAACAAGTAAATTAATAGGAAGATTTGTAATATTTAGCCATATCAATATTCTTCTAGGTTGCCCTCAAGGCTGGCCATACAGAAAATTATCATCATCAATGAAATATGATTTACAAATTGCTGCCTCAGGTAACGAAGAGGAATATCTTATTCTGACGCCCTTAGCAGATACCTATGTTAAGTTTTTAATAGATGGTCAAAGAAAGACACTATGTTTGGATCACAGTCATTCACAAATAAAGGTTGTGAATAATGTTAATAAATTATCAGAAAAGTGTGATACCTTAAATAGAATGTCGTCTGTTGTTATCAAATTTGTGTACGATGAGAATAATATTAAAATATTGGATGAACAAGATAGCATTCTTGACAATATAACAACATATAATAATAAGACTCGTCCTATACTTAAAGTTCTTCGAGAAGATTTAAATGGGACACTCTATATAGCACAGTGTATTGGTAATTGTAAAAAAAGTATTGATTCGCATGCTATTACCTATATGCATCAATATTTGTTTGTTTTGTGTATAATAATAATTATAATTTCAGTAAGTTTATTAATTATTCAATTATATTATATTATATGTGTTAAAAGTAAAAAAAAAAAAAAAAGGCAGGAAGAAATAGGAGAGTATATTTCATACGAACTTCCCGAACCACTTTAAACTAAAATTTATGTTAATAAACATCAACATCCCATCAAAAACTTAAACTATTTCTTTATCAATGTCTAATGTATCAAAAAATGCCCCAAACCCAAAACCCAAAACAACCATTGGAATTTAAAACACAATTCTTGAGATAATCCAACATGATTTGATTGATGTGTATAGTTAATCTGGTATACTAATAACGGTGTTTCCTCTTTGAAAAGAAACGATCTAGTACTACTTACTATCGGATATATATAGCAAATATCTTCATTTTTACTAAAAGTTCGGCTTGAAATGAAAGAATTCAACAATGTTAAGTTAATAGGAAGTGCACACTGGTTGTTTTCTACTTTACGTATTTCTACTCTACTTATTCCTTTAAAGAGTAGAATTTCTTTAGTATGTTGAATACCACGATTCAAATGACAAATTATTCTTCCCTCTAATGTTTCCAAAGGGTTATTTAATTTAATCTTAACCGTGGTCATTTTACATTCATATATTTTACATCCTATATAGTATTTATTATGATCTGGAAAAGTTTCGTATAATAAGCGTCCCTCTGTTTCTTCATTTATATCTACATTTATAGTTAATTTTGGATATAAGAAATAAGAGTATGTATAACATGCACCACATGTTATTGAAAATGAAATATTATAAACAGTTGGGATCATTACTTTTTCTTTAAATAATTTTGTTTTTGATTGTTGATGTCTTGTTTGCTATGTAGGATGGAATGGGTCATTTATAAATGTCATATATGGAGTTTTAATAGATAATGGAGCCCATGGAATTATAGAATGAGCAAAACAAACAGTAGTACTTTTTCTTACGGTCAATATTAATAATAATACTAATAATTGATTCCAATCCATTACCTTAATTTATAGGATTAATGACTTTGATTTTCTTGGTCACACACTTCTTTATATAGTGGATTTTTTTTATATTTATTCATTATAAAAGGATATATTTTTTATTAGGTAAGATTACAATTATGATTTCAATCCATACCCCTAAAATGAAACTTGCCAGCTACATAATTGGTCAAGCAAGAGGATCAGCTGCCATTTGTGGAGAATATGCCTCTGCTACATTAGGCGTGTTGAACAATTATAAAGATATTAAAATATATTGCCTCATTGGGAAGGACTGGCTTGTTGATAAACTTTCAAACTTCATTCCCATCGAATATTCAGGTTATACACTTGTAAAATATGAAAAAACAAAAAAAGGAGGGTTCATAGCAATCGCTGAATTAATACATCCGGAAGATGTACCAGTATTGATATACTTTATTGAGTCTCCGTCAATACGAGTATTGCTACCTAAAAACTACATTACATGGAAAGAACAAATTACATCAAAGTTCACAGTTGCAAATGGTACCCTCGACAATGGAGAACCTCCCAACTTTTCCGATATAGTTGGGAGATTTTATGAAGAAGTAATAAAAAATATGGATACTGATGCCGAAAGATGTGGAATTTTTCCTTCATTTAAAACAGATCAAAAAGTTTGTAAATTGTATCCAGTAGATCTAAGGTTGACATTTATTCATCCCCGTTTTGAAATTAAAAGGAAACGAAAAATCTGTGAGTGGTTTAATGAAGATGAGTATAATATTCCATTTCTTTCAATATTCGAGAGGTTAAAAATACCTGACCTTTGTAATGCTTCTTCAACGACATTACATGAAAGGGAAGGTACTGCAAAGAGGACTATAAAATGTAAATTACAAGGCAAGAAAATTCCCATTGGTCTCTGTGTACCTTCGCTAATATTATATAAATTTGGTTATAAAAGGGCTGAAATATTGAAAGAGCCTATAACCTTAGGCGTAATGGCTTTAGGAACCAGTAATCAGAATATGGACGAAAAAACTTATGTCATGGGAGCCTTAAAGAAAAGATGGAGTTGTACTCGCAGGAGGAGTGGGCAAATAAATAGGTATCCACAGTATGTAAAGTGTTATGAGCCAGTTGGTCTCGTATATGAGTCTCAGATATTTGATAGATTCAGTCATAACCTAATTGATGGTTATATAATATCAAATAATGATGACCAATACTTATTCAGCCCATATGTCTGTCTTGGGTTACTGACTCGAAATATCAAAATCCTTCCTGTCATATATACTCATTTGCTATTCCCTAGAGGAAACGTTTTTGTAATTCAGAAGTCTGATGTAATCTGGTGTGTTCTCGGAAATTGCAAAGTGGCTCCTCCAAATACTATAGTTAATTGTATGAATGACCTCTAATTTTTTATAGGCTTTAGGGGACGTCGCACTTGGCCTACAACTTTCATGTTTGTTTAAGTTAATTTGTTTATATTTGAGTTAAAACGAATTAACTTAAATAAACTAACACAACAAGAAAATCACTCTGCCTTATTAGGCAAATGGGGTCTTTTTTGCATAGTGGCTAAGAAGTACGTTCTATGCCAGAGAACAAACGTCTCAGCCTACTGTGCAAGAAAGACCCCATTTACCTAATAAGGCTGAGTTCATTAGATTATTTTTAGTCTCCTCACCTGTGTTCTATACTCTGTCAGAATCAATCAAAATAACAGTTTGTGAACTGGTAATAAATAATAAGCCCAAATACAAAATATAATTCTTTACTGATGAGTATTTAAACCAAACCAACCATATATATATTGAAAAACGAGCGAAACGGCATTTTACTTTTTGGTGCTATGAGTTTTTACATAAATTTTCATTATGCCGGCATTTTTGGGTACATTTCTGATTATTTCTTTTGCAAATACATCTATGATTTAAACAAGATAAAAGTTTACAGTGGCATACTAATTGTTTCAAGTGCCTATTATCACTGAGAAAGTAATTTGATTGTCTACGAACAATCTCACGAAGCCCAAGTTGTTGATTCTTATTAATTTCGCATGGCATTATTCTTTCGATTGTTTTATCAAAATCGTTTCTTGATAGATATTGATTAATTGTTCCAAATTTTGTAGCTACACGATATAAATCTCTTTCATTGTCTATTTCGATGATAATTCCACTGATTGTTCGCATTCCTGTTTTGTTTTCCCTATCTTCTTTAGGTATTATCACATTAACACTATCATATAGGCTAACAGGTGTTACATTTGCCGATGACAATTGTAACATTTTTGAGGCATTAGTTATCTGACGCTCATAAACTTTGCTTCTAATAGTTCCTAAATTTTCAATATGTAAATTATATGAATCGTTATTTACTTCAGAATTATTATTATCATTAGGTTTACCATCTTCTAAATTACATAATCTTCTATTTATTATTACTTTAGGCGACAGCACAATACCAGGTGATGATGGTGTTGGTGGTGATAATATAGGGGGTAATGAAGGTGGCGGTATTTGTGGCAGGGATAATATGGAAGTAGAGGCAGTTGTAGCACCAGCAGCAACAGTAACAGTAACCTCCTCAAACTCATCAAAAATTATTTCTTCCATGTCTGGCAACGGTGAAGAAATCTGACGCAGCAGCGGACTTGATGATGACAGGGAATACTGCAATTATATAAAAAAAAAAAAATTTTAGTATACAGAAATTAATTGAGGACTTTTGTTTTCCAAGGTTGAACTGAAAACAAAACCAATAAATATTAAGGAATTTTACCTTTGCTTCTTTGCCTCTTTTTTCTTCATCCTCTTTGTCTTCTTCTTCTTCTTCCTCTTTGTCTTCTTCTTCTTCTTCTTCTTCTTCATTGTCATCATAGTGACAGTTATTGAACAATTGGCTATATATTGAGGGCGAAAGACGAATCTTCATAATTATTGGCGGTTCTATACCAAAAACTGCCTTGTAAGGCGATATGCCAATTCCACGTGAATATGCTGTGTTTTTGGTGAATTGCACAAAGGGAAGTCCAGCTGACCAATCTCGCGTTTGATTCTCACACATCCAACTGCCAAGCATTTTGATTACATCCCCATTCGCACGTTCAATGCTCCCTTGGCTCTGTGGATGACGAGGTTTGCTATTAATGAGGAGCATGTTGGGCCACATTTCGTTTTTTAGCTCTTGAATCACCTCTGCCACAAATTCACGGCCGTTATCGCTCTGCAGAATTCGTGGGGCTCCCAAGAGAGCAAATATATCGAGTAAGTGGCGTGCCACTTCAATCGCCCGTTTACTGCGAAGAGCTCGTAAAACCGAAAACTTTGTTAAATGATCTTGATAATGTAAAATATATTTATACACACATCCTCCTTCTTTTTGCATATTTATTAAATCCATTTGTCCTCGCTCCGCAAAACTGGTCGATACAATGGGCCGTATTACCCCCTTTTTTCGTCGAGGAAGTCGTTTCAAATTACATATGTGGCAGAGTGAAATAAAGAGTTTCACCGATTGTTGAGTGACGTTAGCGATAGTTTTACTTGCTTCAAAATAAGTTCTTTTTTCTCCTCCGTGACAAACTGCTCTGTGTGCATCATAAATCGTATCATACAATTGCCCTTGATGTATGAAACGACGACACATCCGGCCAGGATCAGCTGTTGTTGCTCCTGTTGTTGTTGTTGTTGTTACAGCCGTAGTAGAATGACGATTGTCACTGGTCAGTTTACGCTTTGTCCCCCGCTTCATTCTTCGTTCAGTTTCGTCGATGGTTACTAAGACATCATCCCCAAATAGATTTTTGACATCATATCGAGACAATAGATCATATTCATGAGAGGTCTTTGTAGTCAGTTTCAATTTAGCATTTTTGACTTCCTCGATGTATTGGGCTAATTTATCTTGAGTGAAAATTTTCCGGCTTCCATGCCCACCTTTTTCCAACATTTGGTTAATTTTTAATTCAAATTCCTTTTTTTTGTATCACCTCTTCTTCTCTCTCACACCCTTCATTAACTTTTTGTCCCAAAGGTAAAGACGTGGATGATGAAGGTAATGGTTCTTCATCAACACTAGTATCGTTATTATCACTTCTTTCTTGTTGTTTCTGTCCACATGTTAATGGAGAGGAAATTGTAGGTGTGTCCTCCATGCTGGAGCAAAATCGACTGACTCTGATATTAACCCTCACACGCTGAATATTTTATATTGACCAATCACTGGCAGGCTTTCTTGGTTAAGCTGGCAGTTTATAGTTTGTGCTTATTTGACTAAATTATTCCTGTAAGACAACACAAACATTGTTGTTACATTCTAGGTCAATTATTTCAAGTTTCCGTTAAAATGTCAGTGTCATCAATATCTAGCAAAATTATTATAATACTTTGCCTAATGGGCAGAGTGCACTTATTGTATGTGAAAAAAAAAAAAAAAGGAACTAGACTAAAATTTAATTTATTGACTATCATCAATTCAATGTGTGTGTTGCGGGTTACAAAAAAAAAATCAGTGTAGCATCACACCCTCCCTGAGAGAGTGAAATATCATCAGATCAATGTGTGTTGCTAGTCACGAACAAAAAAAAATTCAGTGTAGCATCATACCCTCCCTGAAAGGGTGGAGGGAGGTGTTAAACAATGATAGGGTTAATTACCAATGTTTGAATGTGGTTTGGGGAAGTTGGTTGACGGTTAGCCAATTTCCTTAACTCTCAAAACTTAGCTGATGTTCTTCTTTATGTTAACGACCACTTGTATATCTTCCTTAAGTATGTTAACTATAGCCTGAAGTGCATCCTGCTGCCATTTTAGGTATTGTAATATATCCTGCACTTTGTCAACAACCAGTCCATACCGTTGGGCTCGCGGAAAACTACCAGGCTTTATAGACTGAGCCATTAGTTCATTCAAACATCCCTTGAGGTCCTGCAGCTGCATATACAAGTTTTCTAATCGCAGTCGAATCTGATCCTCTATTTCTTCTAGTGGTAGATTTTTTTTCCTTTCAACCTCTTGTGCTGACACCAATTTTAGAACTCGGCGCATTATATTTGTCTGTTTCAACTTAAAATTCTGAATGGTAACTTTAATTGTCGTCTGCATACAACTTAATTGTCTTATATCATCCATAATATTCTTCATACTATTATGAATTTTATTACCATATTCTTCTTGATACTTGAACTGTTTCTGTAATTCCTGAAATCCCACTTTTACAACAGGTATCAATTTCTTTGGGTCAGGATTTTTTTGCTTGCCCAGTTCCCATAATGCTGGATCAATTCCTATAAACAATAAATAATTTATTTTAATTTTTAATTCCACAAATGTAGGAAAAAAATACCCCGTAATATCTTCACTTTTGTCATTATGTCACGATAAGTAGATGGATTGGTCATATCAAAATCATTTACCTCTTTGCGGTGTATCAAGATATTTCTTCATTTGTTGTTCAGTTAAAGTCAACATTGGAATAATCTGTTCAATAAACAAATTCTGAAACAGAAAAAGTAGGCATTTTTGTCTCTGTCTGTCTATCAAAAAACGTTCCATTAATAATGTCCCTTTTAAGCTAATTTGATTATTTAAGCCAACCTGATATCAATTCCCATTAAATATATTGGTGCAAGCTATAATAAGGCTTACTTTAGGCTTACCTTAAAAATTGAATTGTATGATGCTCTTAACATATGACTAAAGGTGTCAGTGGTAGATGCACGTTGAATCTCTCCTAGAAGGTATATTATAATATAGAGCAGTTTACATAATACCATACTTGAAATCATTTTTTATGATAATTATTATTAGGGAAAACATTATAAAATCTTTAAATTCTTTTACCATTAGGAAAAACTTGCTGAATGTAAAATCTGAAGTTCGTTTTGTTTGGTACTTCAGCAGCAAAAATTTCATTAATAACAACTTCATTACCTCCGAATAATAGACTCAATGCTGAAATAACTTCCTGTTTGTAGGCCCTGGAAGAATAAAAAAAAAGTAAAAAAAAACATTTTTTAATGTTCCCGGATCCTAGTCATATTTAACACTGAAAAATTATTAGAATATTATACAAGTATATGAATATTAATTACTTACTCCACTTCTGAAAGGCCCCTTCCAATTATAATTTGCACAATACCATCTTCATTACGATAATTGGGAATTTTTGTATAGCAAACTACTTTGACACGACAATATGGATTTTCAGATGTGAACTCTACAGGTGACATATTGGACGAATAATAACCTGGAATAAAATTCATAAAATTATACTATTTTAATTATATACATTTTACAATATTATAAACAACTAGTCAAATCTACTAAGTTTTCCATAATGGTTTACTCACTACCACATTGAAAAAAAATAAAATCCACATATTTACCTTTACCAAACCCCCAAAAAGCTTGAAGTTGATTCCACTTTCGCAAGACCTCATCATTTTCATTATTGAAGTAGGAAGGAGCACAGATTGCAATATGTAATGCCATTGATGATGAGCCCGGTTGTTGGTGAAGCATCTGAAACTGATGATTGCCCCTATTTGATTCGACCAGTGAAATTAAAACAATGTTCATCGAATCCTCACACATTATGGTGAAACCATTTAACACACCATCTCACCAAATGACCTACAACAGATCACAATTGCCTTATGTTTGTAAATATATATTAATTTAACTAGTCAGTGGTATGAAGAAAACATTCAATAAAACATATCACTAACTAGTACAAATCAATAAATATCCAGCGACAGGCCTCCGTTGCAGAAATAGGAAAGCGTCTTTTCTTCACAGAAGTTCGTTTGTCAAATATTATGGAAAAAACAAAACAAAAAAAAAACACTTCAATCAATATCATAATGCGCTTCTGTTAATAGGTCGAATTAAAAATTTTAACAATAATATATATCCAGCAGACAACATTGAGTTAACAACCACACTTCTTTTTGGCAAGACGAAACTTTATAGTTGATCTGGTAGTTTTCAGTCTATGACAAGCAGGCAACCCACAATCATCATTAACACATGTTACGAACCCGGATCCATCGTCCGAGCCTGGAGCAGTGACAAACACGCCATCTGTGGGTCAGCTCCCGAAACCCCCGCCAAACGAACGACGACACCTAGTGAGGACAGCGTGTACTGGCCTCGAGGACCAGTTTCCAGTCTGGTTCAGCGCTCAACACCGCCGCTCCTGACCTCTGGTGAGGTGGTGCTACGACGACAGCGCCATCTATGGACTGGATACGTCAGGTGTTAGTATCTGAGCCTGTGAGTGTGGTGTATTAGTGTCCCAGTTATTGATGACGTGTCTGCTTACAGAGCCGACCTGGGACCACTGTGTTGAAGGTGGAGTCAGTCTACCCGAGGCAGCCAGTCTCCATACAGTGAAGTTTGCTGCAGCTGTCGTGACGTCGTCCCCCCGGAAGAACACTGTGATGTGTTAAGCCTGCCAGTGGAGTGGCAGTGAAAGGATTTACCCGGGACCGACGGTTGGAGACGATAATCCGCTGGGGTATTGAGGACAGGAGGGTGATTGGTGATATCACACGAGACTCCTGTCTAGGGCGTACCCCTTATATCGTTCGTGGAGTGGCCGTACCAGCCTTGGTGGCTCAGTACCTGCCAGCAGACCTGCTGGACGTGTGGTTGACGGCCTCCACGACGGTGCCCCCAGTGGACCTGTGTTGTGGCTGACCTGTGGCCAGGGTAGGCTCGGCGTTCTCAGAGGACACGTCTTGAGGCCACGAAGAAAGCACCGCGGACTCAGCACCTAGCTTCTTAATCGAGAGTCTTCAGCAGAAGTCTCGATTGTGCACGATCCCCTTGTATAGTGTTAATACCCCTCCCCCTTGTATACTCTTTTATTATATATATTAAACGGTGAAGGTGAACATTATATTATATTAAGTTCTTAGCTTTCTTTCCCTACTCCCTTTAAGTTACTTGCGTCACGGATCGCATCCCTTGATAGCCTCTACTGGCTTGGGGCCGGATATATATCTTCCTCTAACAACATCAGAGTAAGAACCCCGTTGCGTCCCGAGAGGGCCGTAACAACACATGAAGACACATGTGTATGCAAGAGGGTTGAATATAAGATTAACACCGAACAATGTGGATGTCTAGAAACTACTACATGATGACGAACCCGGCGAAACATTAGACAAATCGGGGTACAAGTTTTTTTTTGACATGATGCACTGTGGGCAAATTCATACAGCAACACATTGGTTCCATCGTGGTTAGCAAACCATTCTAATATTTGTAATAAACTTTGAGTATTAATTTCACAATAACGTTGTTTTTTTGATAGTCTCAGGCGTTATATTAACCAACTTTCTCAAAGCCACATTTTCATCATTGGAATGGATATTTTTTTCTATTTTAACAATAATAGACTTGCTAGTTGAAGTAGTATCTTTTTTCTCTTTTATCTTCTTCTCTTCGGCTCCCTCACTGATATCGCTAATATCATCCTAGAAAGATTAGATTTCATCACAAATGCACCTGAGACATTATTTATTTATTTATTATAATATAGTGTCCAAAGCTTCATCATGCTTATCATAAAATAACTTTTAGGTACTTACACCACAAGATTCCTTGGATAGCTCCATTACACAGTAGCCCGTATTACTACTGAACAGGATTCTGGCATACTGGTTGACTGGACTGGATATGGAGGCTCTTATATATTGTATCACCGGCATATTGCATGGAACTTAATGTAATGATTCATTTCTCTCTTTGAATTATATTCATTGGTGAATATAAAATAGAAAAAGTTGATTCAATGGCGATAACCAAACTTGGTGTTTACATCGGACGATAGTAGTACTGCTTGGTAATCATGTGATATGTTGATATTTTATAAAGAAGATTATGGTTTTGTTATTATGTCCATAATTACATACCTCATATTTTGTAGTCTTGTAATTAGTGGAAAGAGAGAATGTAAGGTATTTAATTCATTATTCATCAAGTCAAAATATAAATATGATAAGTAAAATAGTAAAAGATAATAGATATATATTTTTATTTTTATATTAAATTATTTATATTCTATATAAAAAAAAACATGTTCTATTCCATCCATCAACTAATTAACTAAAAGTCTGAATCTAATGTAAAAACACTGTATTGATCTGAATTCATTACACCATATTTTTGATATTCACTTACTTTTTTTTCAAAAAAATTAGTTTTCCCTTCTAATGAGATATTTTCCATAAAGTCAAATGGATTTTCTACATTATAAAGTTTCTTAAAACCGAGTTCAAAGAGAAGTCGGTCAGCCACAAATTCTATATACTTCCCCATTAGATCACAGTTCATACCAATAAGTTTGATTGGCAAGGCATCTGTTAAAAATTCTTGTTCAATCTTCACAGCATTATCAATGATAGAATATACATATTTCTGATCAGGCTTATTAATCAAGTACTTAAATATCAAGCAAGCAAAATCTGTGTGTAACCCTTCATCTCTAGAAATCAATTCATTACTGAAGGTTAGACCTGGCATTAAACCACGTTTTTTTAACCAAAATATTGCAGCAAATGAACCACTAAAGAAAATACCCTCTACTGCAGCAAAGGCAACAATGCGTTCGGCATATGTTGCCGTTCTATTGGTAATCCACCTTAGAGCCCAATCAGCTTTTTTCTTAACAGCTGGCAGCGTTTCAATAGCATTAAATAATCTGTTCTGCTCCTGTAAATCTTTTATGTATGTATTAATAAGTAAACTGTACATTTCATTGTGAATATTTTCCATGGCAATCTGAAAACCATAAAAACACCTCACTTCTGGTATTTGTACCTCTTGGCAGAAACGTTCAACAAGATTTTCATTGACGATACCATCTGATGCGGCAAAAAATGCTAGAACATGTGAAATGAAGTGACGTTCCTCGTCATTAAGTTTCTGTTCCCAATCTACAATATCCTTTGACAAGTCTACTTCTTCAACTGTCCAAAATGATGCTAGCGCCTTCTTATACATTTTAAAGATATCATGATTTTTAATTGGGAACAATGTAAAACGTCCTGGATTTTTAATCAAAAAGGGTTCAATCATCTGAAAAAAATATATAAATAAATAAATAAAATATTTATTTTAACATTATGTTCACTATCATAGCATAATAAACGAATGAAATTATTGAATTTTGAGTAAAAAAGAGATTAATTTACTACGTACATGTTCTTCCATCCTATATTTTATGTAAACTAAAATAGGTATATATACATACATACATATACATACACACACATATATATTCTTTTCTTTGACACGCTTCCCAATGAGCAGTATCCATTATAACACCAGGCAGTAATACTTCCTATGTTTTGAAGGCATGCCAATTGAACCTGATTGTGACTCACTGCTGCGTTTGTTGCTATTTACTTCAGTAACAGTATATTCACTATCTGGGAGAACTTCAGAAGGGTATATAGGGGGTATTTCATTGTTCCAAGTATCAAGTAGATTTGCTCTCAATTTTTCTGAATTGATACTCCCTATATCTTCTGTTAAAATATTTAAAGATTTTAAATGAGGTTTAATACTAATGTCTGCAAATTCATATGAAAGGTACTTATTTACCAATACATAATTTCGTTCCCAGTCATTCATACTTAAAATAATCTTAACATCTTCAAAATGTTTTAAATTAAAGTTTTCCACTTTATTTATTGAGGGCCAAGTAATTGAAGCACATTTTATAATAATTATTTCACTGTTTTGAAGATCAATTAATACGTCGGCAAATGTTTTTCTTACATTTATCGATGAAACATTATCTAATATAAGTAAAAATGAATTTTCCACTAAATGATACAAGTTGATTGTTGGATTAAAGTTTTGTAAAAATTCCACTTTTATTTTTAAATTATTTCTCCATATGACAATTTTATCCCACACTTGAATGATATTTTTTGGGGCTGTTAGTATTATAACAGAATATTTTCTGGGGTAGATTTCATATTGCTTTTTCATGGTTTACAAAAAAAAAAAAGCAACTGCGCCACCCTTGCTGACAGTTGGGATCTTGAAGAACAAATAGAACCAATATCACCATCACTTTATAATTACCTGAAAATGATAAAAAAAATAGTTCTTTGTATATTATAAACTCAGAAATATATAAAGATGTGTTGATACAAAAGTAGAATGAATAATTTGTTCCACAAGAACAAATCTACATACCTTATTTTTTATATAATTATCTTTTTAGTTTTAATATTTAAACAGGTTACTATATCATGCTTTATAGTATTATAAATCCTACATTTTAACCGTGATCCTAAATTTAACCACAGCAAATGGATCACTCATTATATTAATATTTTTTGCCCACATTTTACATATTATAATATTTTCACCTGGGCTAAGTTTCAATTGAATAGGAAGAAGTGGGGCATAATATCCATCTACATGTTCCTTGGTTGGAAAATAATAAACAGGAAAACCTTGCGGAGTATATTTGTTTGGACTATTAACCCAAATATGTGAACAAGATACCCATACACATTTTGGTAACTTATTACCATTAGCAATTGAGCTTTTCTTCATATTTTCACGCAGGCTTGTAATCTCATGATCTGCAGAGGATGGAAGATCTTCAATATCCTCATATACAATAGGTACAAAATTTGGAAGATTACGAATAGATAATAAAATTATCGGTGTTAAGGTATTAAAATACCAATTCTCTTTTCTAAATTGATCAAATATGGATGTATCAAATTTACAAAATACATTATTATTTTCATCATTAGGAATCGTTGTATCATCATTACAATTAACTGTATTTACATGAGAAATCATATCGTAACCACGATTTTGGTCCATATAATACTTACTTTCAAAGACAACATACAGACCAGCAGGTTTAGTATTAGTTTTTGTAATGAAATTCATTGACAGTTGAGGATGCTGAGTTGAAATTGTTGACCTATTTCTTGAATAATATAAATATATAATTGAAAAGATCACAATTAAAACTATTATAAATATTATAATATATAAGGAATTTGATAGTGACATTATTATTTTATTTTATATAAAAAAATGTCTCTCACATCTAAACTAATAATGTATACTAATGATTATTTTATATATATAACGAAACAACATTCTTGTTGACTTAGTTGTGTTATTTTGGATACGATGGTCATCTAGTCAATATGTGGGGTTACCTGCAGGGGTCACGACTATCCTCAGTTCTAATCTACACATGAATAATCTTCCATTTAGACCACCACACAGCTGAGTGGATACGAACATTGGATAGTGTCTTTCACCCTGATACCCCTGTTTCATAGCAGTGCTGTCAGGGGCTGTTTCCTGGGGGTAGAAATAGGCCTGGTCTAAAACTGGTCTGTGGGGACCTAGTAGCAAGAATGCACTTCTCAGCCTACTATGCAAGGCCCGATTTGCCTAATAAGCCAAGTTTTCCTGAATTAATATATTTTCTCTAATTTTTTTCTTATGAAATGATAAAGCTACCCATTTCATTATGTATGAGGACAAGTTTTTTTTATTGGAGTTAAAATTAACGTAAATATATGACCGAACCTAACCAACCCTACCTAACCTAACCTAACCTATCTTTATAGGTTAGATTAGGTTTGGTAGCCGAAAAAGTTAGGTTAGGTTAGGTTAGGTAGTCGAAAAATAATTAAATCATGAAAATTTGGCTTATTAGGCAAATCGGGCCTTGCATAGTAGGCTGATAAGTGCGTTCTGGCTACTAGGTACGACATATATTATATATATATATATATATATATATATATATATATATATATATATATATATGTATATATATATATATATATATATATATATATATATATATATATATATATATATATATATATATATATATATATATATATATATATATATATATATATTAAATTATTGTTGACTCGAGCTCCTTTTTTATCTGTGATATAAATGCTAAAATTATATTGATCTCATTTTCAATTACATCAGTTAGAATATTATCTCTGTGTGATGTTAATGTTTCACTAAAGGCTTCCTCAAGAACTGTTGGAGTATAATTCAACAAATGAAGGCAACCATAATTATGAACATGTTGAGCCACATTACATTTGATTTCATCTGTATGGAATGAACTGTAAATAATCTGTGCATGACATAAACCATATGGATTCTGGCAATTCAGTTGTTGATTAACATTATTAGATAATGGTGATGGTGGAGATGATGTTAGTTCAAGTTGAGATGGTGGTTGGGAAGAAGAAGGTAGTCTAGGATTATGAATAGGTTTTCGTGATGTAACTTTATATGGATTTTGGGAGTGAGTGGGTTTTAAGGTAATATTCCCTTGTAAGGTCAAATAATTGCGTACCAATGTATGTTGTTTATGTATAACTCCTCCACCATTAGCAATCCATATAATAGTTACAAATAGAGAGTGTAACATATCGAGAAGTAGACGACAATTACTTTGAGCTAAATAATTATGATATATTTTGAAGTCTTTGCTACCTATTATTAAATTTTCTTTGCATTTAACTTTGATTCTATTTAGAGTATTACTTTCAATATTTTCAATATTTTCAGTACGTTGTATTAAAGATTGGGGATGAGAAAACACAATATCTTTAATTTTTTTGGTTTCTGCATGAGGTGAAAATAAATAATGAAGGAGACTAAATGACATAATATAAAATTTCCCTGTTTCAGAAACCAGCAAACGATATGGATGTATTAGATAGGGAAAATATTTAATTATATTAAATACTTGGTGAATTTTATTGATCAAATCGCTCAATTGGGTTAAATATATTAAACGCTTAGAAATAGAAAATAAATCACACAAGCCCAAAATGGGACGAATTCCCAATAAATCATTATTATGATCTTTACTATCAATTGCACAATCATTAGTTCCTAGCTTCCACATATTATCAAACATTTCTACCGATCGACCATCTATAAGTCTAAATCTGTGAGAGGGATTTGCAACAAGGGAATTTAGATCATGTTCATTTAAGAGATAAAGTGGCGTAATATTATTCTTGAAACCACCTAAGAGTAAATCAGCTGTAATTTGGCCATTGGTTTCGTGAGAAAAAATATGATGAGGGCTAATGTATATTATCTGAATTTCTTTAGGTATAATTTTCTTTGAAAGATAAAGTGAATCTAATGACTGGCCCAGTAAACCTAGTGGCTTCATTTCACATAATACAGGATGTATATGGAGTATATTATCTTTTCCATAATATTGGAATGAAGAAAAATTTGAAAGTTTTAAACATAAATTTTGATTCATAATTAGAGTTAGGCCTAGTAAAAACTTGTCATTGATCTTATTATTATCAATTAGAAGATTTTTATTCATTTTTTTTTATAACCTATACCAATTTCTTTCTATGATTAAATAGTTGTTTTCTTTGTTTATTTGTGTATTTGAGATTTACCATAATTTTTCTGAAATAAATTCTAAATAGCCCACTGGTGTGAAGCTGGTACAACACACTAGTGTGTCTGGTTACTGGTACAACACACTAGTGTCTCTGGTGACTGGATCACTTATCAG
This sequence comes from Procambarus clarkii, assembly GCF_040958095.1. Lineage (NCBI taxonomy): Eukaryota > Metazoa > Arthropoda > Malacostraca > Decapoda > Cambaridae > Procambarus > Procambarus clarkii. The sequence goes on along the minus strand of NC_091210.1, from coordinate 345,595 downwards.
TGATCTGTCTGGCTCCCCTGGTATAAATATACAAAAACAGAGCTGTGGTAAACACCTACAGTAACAGACCATGGTAAATTTATAGAAGAAAATTGAAAATATATTTTAAAAAATTATGGTAAATAAATAAATATATAGTTGTATTAGAATTTTTTCATTATATATGAAGTTATTCTTATTATAACAAAACAGGGTTCACATGAAAACCACATAGATATAGCAGACTGGATGATTCTATTTATTAAAAAATATTTTACAGATTGTCTGTCATATAAACCATAAAGGTATTTTTATGGTTAGGTATTTAGTAGTGTCAATATCGCAGCCTTACCTAAATATCTATATGACCAAACCTAAAATCAACCCTACCTAAATATGAACTGATTTAAAAAAAAAAAAAGTATATATATATAGTTCAATTTAAAATGAACATATCATAGAATTTTTTAGCCTTTGAATATTCAAGAAAGGTACACCTAACACTTGTAAATGTAATTTTTCCTGTATTTATGAAACCATTGACCAGTCCTTGTTCAGTAGTCACTGTCCCGATAATCACTTCCGAACATGAGTATTGAATATCAATCTGACTTCCTGTTCGTTGGTTATCATTGACTATAACAGGATGTCCAAACATGTAATCACCACATTCATTATGGGTTAAAACATTAAATTTCCTAAGGGTATCATGTGAATATGCTGGATCTCTTAACAATGATAAACATAAATTTATATAAGTGTCTCGCTTTAGTGGAATAGTTGATCTCATATTCCAGCAATCTTCCAACTTGGAGATGATATAAATTTTCCTTTTACCATGAATACCATGGACACTGATAAGCATGTCCACCACTTTCTTCACTCGCTCATTAATTAAAAGTTCAAAAAATTTATCATCAAAAGTGGGATTTTTCTTGATAATTTTAGGGGTTTTGTTGATTTTGGTGATTTTGGAGGACGATACCATGATGATTATTGCTAGAATATCCTCCTGAAAAAAACATGAAAATAACATGTTTAGAAAATAGATCTAAATAGGACCAAACCATACTATTCATGTCATATATACACCAATTCCATTCCATTTTAGTTTGACTGAAATAACTACTTGCCTTTTAGTGCCACTAGTTATCCTTGTGATGAGTCTAGGAACCTTAATGGTTATATCTTGGTACAGAACCCATATTTTATATCTTTGGAAAAAAAAATATATATATAATATTATTCAAAAGTACATAATGTTATTACACAATCTTTATCTTGCGATTATATCAATTAAAATAGTATATTTATAATCAAAAAGAATATCCTGACAGAATACGTCTACATCCCGGAGAAGTAAAGTCTATAGATTTCACTTATTCTGTTATTTATTCGTTGTTAATCAAAAAACCCATTTCAAATTTTAATTTCAAACACTTGACATGAAGGTAGACTTGGAGGTTTATGTGTACTAGCATGTTTTAAATTTATCTTTATATACATTATCTTCCATACATGATTATTTGGACTGCATACCATACCCGTTTCTTGTTCAAAAATTCCCACACATGAGTTTCGGATATGTATGGTGCCACAACAACTGATTTTGACCATACCAAAATTGGATTGATAAGCTTGTATTCCATTTTCTAAATTAGGACTGAACTGAATCTTATACTCTTGAAATGTTTGTTTTAAAAGTTGGAAAGTATTTCCTCCTCCAAAAGCATGTCTCTCACTATTTGACTGGCCAATTAAGTAAATATCAGTGTAACTGTTGTCATAAAAAATATCACCTCGAAAAGTATCTCCGGGTAGGTGGAAACACTCTGGCTGCAAACGATTAATCATTCTAAAATACCATTTACAAAATTTTTGTATAAACTCGTCACTTCTTATAACTTCCATTTTATGTTCTACCGGGGAAAGAACACCACATACAAATTTGTTTTTTTCATTATTAGTTCGAATAGAAGTTTTAGGAACATCATCACATAAGACAGGTTGTTTTTTTTCATTATTTGTTTGAGTAAAAGTTTTAATTTCACTCTCTTCTGTCTGATGCTGTAATAGTGTACTTATATATGAATCACATTGACATTGTACTGTTCCTAAATTTGTACGTTCTGCAGTACCCATAAAACTACATTGTTTAGGATTTTTAATTATATTCTTGGTTTCACCAGTTGTATATTGAATAAAACTTGGATCGGAACATAAAATGATGTTCGTATTTCCGGGTATTGAGAGTTGGATAGCACTTGTGATTTCGGTTTGGGGGTTTGAATGTGCTCTTCCTTGTTCAGTTGAATATCCGATACCTATTTTACCATGCTGCTTTGTCCAAAACTCTTTTACAGCTATTACCAATTCCATTTTCTTAGCAAAAGGCATTGATGGTACTTGATTTTTATAGAGGTAGTTAAAAAGATTTTGGGCAGTAAGACGTCTATAAGAAAACAAGCGTTTCAAGTCTGAAGTATATAATAAAATTATACTTTAGGGCTTCTTGAGAACTTTTAGGTGAAAGGCGATGATTACCTGTTGATGTCTGAGCCAGACATCTAATATCTTCAGGGCTCAGTGTTTTTAACAAATCACGTACATTGGCTTCATAAGGGGAATTTATGAGGTTCATAACATATAGGAAGGAATACAACACTAAGAATGGAGATAAATAATATAAAAGTTTATTTATTTACTTACTTCTTTATTTATTATATAAATATATAGAAAGTACATTAATGTACATAATAAAACTGAATGTAGCCTCCAAAAAATATCATTGAGTCAATGTCGCTATGTTGAGCGACACACACAGGACACTGTCTCTGACCACACCCTTGTCGAGTCCACTTCCTTCACACCTATCGCACTGTAATAATCCATTCCGTGTCCAATCATAGTAAGAGTCACTCACCACAGATAATTGTACTTTTGACCAGAAGAGGGCGCCTTCTTTTCCCATACTTGTGGGTGACGGCTCATAGATAGCAGCGCTGCCATCGCTTCTCCATTCTCTGTGGAGGCGTCGGGTCCATAACACAATTACAATGAGAGCCATATTTATAAATCGTGAAATAGAAATACTCACTCATTGTTAACAAAATTTATTTAGGGTTGGGGTTTGAATAGGGTAGTATCATCATATCTTTGTCTCAAATTTCCCAAATAATAGGTAATTGGGATTAACATAGTAGTATATCAAAAGGTCCTTCTTACAATAATGTCAGTCCAAAAATTAAAACTCTTTATTGAGGATTAAGTTATTATATCTTAGCCAATAGCCAAGGCTCCCTACCACCAAAGTACAGCTCACCACCCATATATTTTCCTTCAATGTTGGAATGATTGGAATTACCAATTTAAAATTTCAAGTCATATATACGATATATATGGGAATTTAGGGGATATTACAAAAAAAACATACCAATTTAAAAACACCATGTAAAATAATTATAACATTTAAAATTGTGAAAACAATTGTTAATATAATGAAAAATTTCTTAACAAATAATGATATCGTTTTCTTCGTGTGTGTAATACCTATATAAATGGTTCCATTTGTAACATATTTACTGTTATTTATATTTAAACTATTATCAAGGATTGTAATGTTATATTTTTCATATAACCAACACATTATGACATTCAAATTATCTTGTAAATTATTACACACCTGAGTTTCGTTATTGATACCTCCTACTATTATAGACAAGTGATTCCAACATAGTAGTATATTTTATAATCCCACAATACAGAAAATTTCATATATTTAACAGGAGTCCTAATCATATATGCATCTTTAATAAAAGATAAATTTTGTACATTTTCATTATAACTTTGTACATTTTCATTATTATAATAACGGCATTCTATTAAAATTGACGCTAAGTTAGTTATGTTTATTTGGTTTGGAAGTATAATAGATGAATTTCGTCCTATTAGTATATATACCTGTATAGTGTCTTTAAAGTTTAACTGGAACTCGAACCATTCTTGTTGTGATAGTAAATCATATATATTGAAAAGTTCTTCCATGTTTATATTTAATTTGCTCATCACCTCTATCAAACCAGTATTTATTGAATCTTTCAATACTATAACTTCATTGCAATCATACTCTTGATTCATTGGAATTACTGGAATAATTATTATTAATAATAATAATATTAATAATAATAAAAAAAGGGTTGGAATCATTTTCAAGCCACAAAATAAACTAAAAATAATATAACATTAAAGCTTGTTTTTATATTTTAATCTTTCAACATTTAGTAAAAAATATATGGTTATGGATGTCATTATTAACAATCAAGGAAATCAGCAACCAAAAGCAGATCTAGAGGCAATATTATTTTCAATTGGAATTCAGGATCAGTAGTAATCTCATTTTCTTGAATTGAGTATTGTAGGTGAAATATGTACACGCTTTTTGAAGAAGATATGATCTGAAGAAATAAAAATAAAAAAATAAAAGTATTATAATTATTTATTTATTATATACAGTTTATATGTTTCTCTAAATAACAGTTAATCTCTAAAATATAACAGTTTATATAATAACACTTTGTTCTAACAGCTTTATACTTACGGAATTGTTTTAAAATGGGATTTTCATTTTTTTCCTGTTCAATACACGTTGTTTGAACTTGACATCATAGCTTGAATTAAATTTGAGGTGAAGGCATCTTTCCTTTTAATGATGAATTCATGGTCATCACAAGATATTAACTTGATGTATGTGGAATTAGGACCTTCACATCCACCATAGAAAATCTGGTAATATTGCGTTAGTGTTTTTTATCTTCAAAAAACATTCAATCCTATTTTACATCATCTCATCATGATAAAACTTAATATGTATATTGTGGAGGTTTCTCTACATTTAAGTTATCATTTTTCATAGCTAACCAAATTTCTTCGGAATGGGGTTTACTTGGATGAAAAAATTCATTGACAAGAAATTTAAGAAATATTTGAGCATCCTCAGTAACCCACATATTACAACAATTGGTTTGCATAAACATAATATATGTGAACATATACCCAACAATTATTATACTTAATTCTTGCTGTTATGGTGAATACCAACCATAATAAATGAAATAATTATATATCCGGTCCATATGGTCATATTTAATAAAATCTTGAAATCCGGATTCGGATAATTCTTCTTTAGTGAATGTACATTTTTCTAAGCATTCAACTTTACATTTAGTTTCAAGAAATATCCTATCTAGCTCACTTTTCAATTCTTTAAATTTTTTAAAATTAGAATCATATTTAAATGGAGCGTCAAATTTATTTATAAAAAACTTGATTTTTTCATATTCCTCTTCATTTACCTTTTTATCTTCATCTTCTTCTTCAATTACCTTTATATCTTCATCTTCTTCTTCAATTACCTTTATATCTTTATCTTCCTCTTCAGTTACCTTTTTATCTTCATCTTCTCCCCTTTCTTCATCTCCCTTTTCATCTTCAACTCCTCCTTCATTTACTTTCCTCTCTTCATCATTTCCCAATTTCTCAATGCCAACTGCTTCCCCATTACCAATATCCATTTGGTTCATTTTTCCCAACCTGAAAAATATATATATTATAATTGAAATAGTCTGGTGTATTGAAATAGACTAAGATGATCATCAATCTATTCAAGGAGAAACAGAAACAATCTCAATCAAAAATTGAAAGTTATCTACTACTTAAAAAAAAGAAAGAAAAAAAAAGAAAAAACAAACTGAAATACTTACGCCTTATTTACGCCTTAGTAAATGTTAATATACTACACAACAATGGTTGTAAGTATAACTTTTAGAAGTTCACTGTAGTAATATCCAAAGAAACGCAGGATGAGAATTGAGATACTGCTCGGATCCCACCTCCTTTTATACAACACACACACACACACACACACACACACACACACACACACACACCCACACACACACACACACACACACACACACACACACACACCACACAACACAAGACACACACACACCACACAAAGACACACACACACACACACACACCACACCAACACAAAGACACACACACACCACACAAAGACACACACCACACACAAAGACACACACACACACACAAAGACACACACACACACACACACACACACAAAAGACACACACACACACAAAGACACACACACACACACACACACACAAAGACACACACACCACACACAAACACACACACACACACACACACACACACACACACACACACACACACAAAGACACACACCACACAAAGCACACACACACACACAACACACACAAAGACACACACACAAACACACACAAAGACACACACAAAGACACACAAAGACACACACACAAAACACACAAAGACACACACAAACACACACACACAAGACACACACAAAGACACACACAAAG
>NC_091210.1:328860-338691 GCF_040958095.1 Procambarus clarkii | reverse complement strand
AGATGGATAAACATCTACCACATTGTGATAAAAACTATTACAGCAGGCCAAAAAATATGGAAGAGGATGCTGCATTGTTGATGTGGGGTCGATCACAAAACATCAAACTCAGGTATACAACTTTGGTGGATAGTAACTCCTCCTCTACCTACAATAAAGTTTGTGGAATGAACTATGGTGCTGGACCATATGGAGACGTTAAGGTGGAAAAGACTGAGTGTAAAAATTACTTAGTCGAGAGACTTGTTACACAGATCATCCATTTGGAGTCAAAAGGGGAGGCCGAAGGTAATGGAAAGCTAAGTTACGAGACCTTTGGGAAGTTGATGGTTCACTTCAAACGAGCCATCAGGGACAACATCAACACAGACTGGAGAAAAATGAGGAAGGCCTGCCTATCCGGACTGTTCCATGAAACGTCCACAGATGAAAATCTATTACACCATTTCTGTCCTGAAGGCAAAAATTCTTGGTGTTTTTACCAACACGATCTTGCAAATAAAAAGATCCAACGAACACACAAGACCATGAATATCCCACAATCGAATGAGGATGAATTTGAAATCCAAAAGATCTACTTCAAGTTCTACGATGATCTTATCTCGGAGGAAAACATGAAAAAGTGTCTGAAGGGAAAGCCAAATGAGTCTCTACACAACCGAGTTTGGAATAGCGTCCCCATAGACAGATCTGTAAGTCGTTCAATGGTTGAGTTCAGCATGGCAGTGACGGCCATCAACCACAATGCCGAGTCTCTGGGCAGTCTTACTGGTATACCTCAGCATGATATTACTATCTTGATGATGATGTCACCTTGAGGAACTATATTTCGGACCAATTATAAAATAGTTAGTATAAAATTAGTTGAATAATAAAAGTTTTGTATTTTTTGTCTTCCTTTTTACTATACAACTAGTTAAAAAAAAAATGGGTTGATATTGAACAACTTTTCTGAAACAGATGTATGCCCTAATATGTCCCCACTACAATGCAACCTTCGTTAGTAGGCTGAGAAGTGCGTTCTGGCTACTAGACATGAAAACGTGACTTATTATGTAAATCGGGCCTTGTATAGTAGACTGAAAAGTGAGCTCTGGCTACTAGGTACGACATATAATATATATATTATATGTTATACATATATATATATATATATATATATATATATATATATATATATATATATATATATATATATATATATATATATATATATATATATATTATATATATAATGCTTAATAGGCTAAATAGATAGACATCATCGTCTACTAGTCTTAATATTCAAGAGCCCTGCAAACTTGGCCTACTGCGATGAGGGTCCTGTATAGTAGGCCAAGAAGTGAGTTCTGGCTATTAGGTACCACATATATATATATATATATATATATATATATATATATATATATATATATATATATATATATATATATATATATATATATATATATATATATATATGCATTTGATGGTTACAAGATATACATGGGTTGATACAAAAATAATAATGCAAAAAGGTGCTTAAAGGTTATGGATCTCTTGAAAAACACAACAATGGGAAACATTGATGAATGTCACAGACGGGTTCGATCATTGTTGCAGGTCAAACACTTCTTCGAATTCCTCTGAAGTTGGACTAGTGCCCAAGACGCAACAGGCATTTCCCCTCTGAATCGCAACACTGAGGCGCTGGAACAAGAAACTTTTTGCTCTCTGGTCTTTTGTAGCGCTGATCAATTTGTCCCCCAATTCCTTCAGGAACTTCAATGCACATTTTCCCCACGAACCGAGGGTCTCCGAGCCGATCGGAACATAGCTGTAGCAGTGTGCTAGACCCCTGTATTTAATAATTTTCTGCGATTCCCTGAAAGAAGCAGCACCACCGCTTTCACGTGTGCTGTAGTGGAGGTAGGTACTGGCAAGTGTGGCAGCGCACGTGTAGTCCCATACCACTTGCTTACCATCCTTCCAAGGTAGCAAGGTGACCCCATCAGGGCGCTTCTGAGGGTCGTTAGGTCTGGATTAGTGTGGTTCTCTTTGTGCCGGGCAGCGGGCTGTGGCGAGGCTCCTCTTGATAATGTCATTGACTTCTTCATGTCTTGCAATTTTACCCTGTGATTTACGACATACCAGACCATGACGACCATATTGGTCTGCCATCGCAGTTCCGCAGATGCACCTATGTTCGGTGAGGATGGGGGCGGCAAGGCGAAGGGCAACTCCAATGCGGAGAGCGTCATGACTGAGGCGAGTTCCCAGGGCTGCATTGGGCACAGCAAATAAAAAATCCCCGGCGTGGGGTGCTGTTACCGCTAGGAGGCGGGCTTTGTTTTCAGCATCAGCGTTGTCAATCATTGCTGTGACAGTCTTTTCCATTATGGGGCTATCCCAGTGGGCCTGCTTGTGGTCTTTTGGGACTTGTGGTCGGGGTTGAGGGTGTGCAATGGTGTCCCATTGTCTGGCTGCTTCGATGAACGTTTGATCATGAGTTCCCGCTGTCTCTCTCATACGCTCTGGTAGGATCTGCCCTACCAATTCGTTGGCTGCTGTACATGAGGATAAGAATGCTGGAAGTGCTACCTCAGTTGCCTTCGTATGCCTATCCCTCCAAATCTCACTGGTAGTGTTGCTTGGTCCCACTGACTGTCATCTAAATCTAGGTTGAGCGCCTTCCTGAATATTGACCTGAGGAGCTCATCATATTGATTTAGAAGTGGGTTGCCAAAAGTTGGTGCACACCTTAAGAAGTATGTTAGCCTGGGCAAGGTAAGGCACTTTGTGAGAAGGTAGAGGGCATCGTGGAAGTCCAAGTCCCCAATTCTCTCTTCCATCCTCTTTAGGTCTCTAAACTTTTCGTCAAGGACTGCAGCAATGGCATTGTGGCCCAGAGGTGCTCCGAGTAGTGTGCTGTCGGTAGGTTTAACGACTGAGGCTTCTGGTAAAACTGATTTCACTGCTCTAATGATTACTTCACTGGATGCAATAATTTCGCACTTGGAGGAGTTAAGAACGAGACCCATGGACTCCCCCCGTGTCTTCACCAGCTGTAGGTCTTCCAGCAGGGAATCTTGTGTGCCTGCCAGAGTGCCATCATCCAGGAACCAGATGTTGAGCTCACTGGACAGTCTGGTTGTAATTTCTCGAACCGCTATGCAAAAGAGGAACGGTGCAAGTGGGTCACCCTGTTGAATTCCCTCTGCTGAGGTGACTTCATGTTTGCCAAACAGGAGGGTTGAGTCTTTGCTGTAGCCTGCTGACACAAACGGGAGAATGCTTGGGCAATGTTCCTGGACTGCAGTGAGGATTGCTTCCCTTTTGACCGAGTTGAAAGCGTTTTTAAAATCTAATTTTACTACTGCCTGGTCTTCAGTAAGAGAGCTAATGTAGGCTCGTGCAGCATGAGCCGCTGCTTCACAGCCTTGGGGGACTCCAAACCCCAGCTGGTTGGGTTGCAGCATGGTGGCTGCTTCCATTCGGATACTTCTGACAGCAGCCCTTGCAACTAGGCGGCGAAGGGTATTACCAACGGCAATGGGTCTGATCCCTCCCCCTTCTTTTTCAGGGCACATAGGGATGCACCAAAGAAGAATGGTTTGATTTCATCAGGGATTAACCCGGCGAGGCAGTTGTTGACAAACGTTGTGATTTCTGTCAGGAGCGCTTCTGCAGCTGGGCCAAGAACAGGGTTCACCATTTCCTTCACATGTTGAGGTCTTACCCCTGTGTAGCCTCCTGAGGAGCCCGGGGGAAATGAAACGATAGCTTTATAAACCTCTGACTCCCGGAGGACGAGAGGTTCCTGGTTAGGGGGGACCCTGATCTGCGGGGAAGGTCCACCTACGGCCCTGAGGGGGTGTTTTTCTCTCAGTGCTTGGGCTGTGGTTTCATTCCTGGGCAAAATTTTGTCCTCACTTGTGATCAACCTGAGTGCCCCGACTGTATTGCCCTCTTCAATTTTCTTGCTGACTTGGGTACCTAATTTTCTGTTGTCGCTGATTGTCGTACTTGGTCTGCCTCGGCGGTGTTTGGTGTGTTTGGGGAGGCGGACTAGGTTGTCAGCCCTCGGAAAATCCCTAATTGCTTTATTGACGGATGAGGCCAGTGTCTTGCCTCCTCTGTCTGGTACACCTAAGCATGCGTTGCCAAAAAGTAACAGATTGTGCCAGGCTTTGATGGTATCAGGTGCATCAAGGTTATTTGACGCTCTGTTGACTTTTGCGATGAGGTCCGTGTATTTCCCGGCAGCAAATGGGCGAGAGGCCTTTGGGATGTGGGATATATATATATATATATATATATATATATATATATATATATATATATATATATATATATATATATATATATATATATATATATATATATATATATATATATATATATATATATATATATATATATATAACTATATATATATATAGTTATGCCAGCTACTGGAAGGTAGTTGTGCTTTCTGGGTTCGAGTCCCACTGGTGGGTGTTGTCCAAAGATTGTTTATCTTCACTTGTGGTTTATGCAAGTATAGGCTTATAAGCTGGACACGAGTTCTCTCACATTGACAGTGGCTTGACGAAAAATGCAGACTGACCCCTCACTCATCTGGTGCCTTCGGGAGGTAGAGATGTTTGAGATATATATATCTTGAACTATCTACTTCTTTTGTAAGGTCTGATGGCGTAGTGGGTTAAAGCATACTAGTTATGCCAGCTACTGGAAGGTAGTTGTGCTTTCTGGGTTCGAGTCCCACTGGTGGGTGTTGTCCAAAGATTGTATATATATATATATATATATATATATATATATATATATATATATATATATATATATATATATATATATATATATATATATGTGGTATTAATAGGGTATTAATTTCATCAATTTGTTGATGAAATTAATACCCTATTAATACCACATTTTGTTCTGTCTTGTGTTAATGCCACATCACCCCTTCCACCTCACTCAAATGTAGATATAAAATTGGAGATACGTAAGTTCTATTCAGTTGTGTATTTGTGAACTAAAGTCTTTGAAAATGTAATAAGTTTTACGAAACGCGCCCGTGTCGCGTCAGACTAGAAATAAAAATGAATTTTGGAGAATTGATTTTTGATTTACCTCCAACAGTGAAGTGTAATGTACGAAAGATTGAGAAAATTCGTGTTAGAATTATTAATCTTACTTTTTCGGTCATATTTAATAATATATGTCTACAGGAAAGACTGCTACCAAAATATACTAATATATATATATATATATATATATATATATATATATATATATATATATATATATATATATATATATATATATATATATATATGTTGTACCTAGTAGCCAGAACGCACTTCTCAGCCTACTATGCAAGGCCCGATTTGCCTAATAAGCCAAGTTTTCATGAATTAATTGTTTTTCGACTACAAAACCTTCCTAACCTAACCTAACCTTACTTTTTCGGCTACCTAACCTAACCTAACCTATAAAGATAGGTTAGGTTAGGTTAGGTAGGGTTGGTTAGGTTCGGTCATATATCTACGTTATTTTTAACTCCAATAAAAAAAAATTGACCTCATACATAATGAAATGGGTAGCTTTATCATTTCATAAGAAAAAAATTAGAGAACATATATTAATTCAGGAAAACTTGGCTTATTAGGCAAATCGGGCCTTGCATAGTAGGCTGAGAAGTGCGTTCTGGCTACTAGATACGACATATATATATATATATATATATATATATATATATATATATATATATATATATATATATATATATACATATATATATATATATATATATATATATATATATATATATATATATATATATATTGTGACAGGAAAGTGTTGGAGTGTAGATGTTCGGCAGTCCTCCAATGGCAGGTGTCAATGCCTGGTCACACTTACAAAAAAAGATAGACTGCTTGCCTGTTTGTCTGTGGTAAAGTAAGGGAAGACACGCAAAACACAATGAAACAAGTATGAACAATGAAACTTTAATTACTATAGAAAACAAAATATGAACAAAGACAATCCCTTGGCTTATGTACAGTGCAAATGAACAAGTCAAAAAACAATATAACATTATTGATTAATAGGGATGAAGTTTATTCTACAATAATATAAATATAAAGTGAAAAATAATCAGGTGCTGAGAATATTGGCTATAGCTGAGACCTCCCTTAGTATACAGAGCCAGAGAGCTTAGTATGCCAGAGAGAGATGTCAACTCTTAGAGCACAAAGAATATTCTGAAGTTGATGGCTGGTTCAAGCTCAGACATCAACTCAGGTAGATGGCGCTGAGGTGCACTGTGCAAGTGTGCAGTCGGAGAGTCACCAATCAGGACCAGGCAGGTTGGGATGGGTAGTTGGCTGGTTGATGATGAGCCGGCGTGGAGGGAGTGTGGAGTTGGGGGTTTAGGGTACGTTTTGCCTCCTGGTTAAAACATTTTGTGCTACTGGTGGATGTATCTTGAATGTAGCATCTTATACTTGTAGAATAAACGTAACTTTAGGTAGGGAAGAGCAGGCTCAGTCTCTCTTGAAAGAGATTATCGTCACAACTCTCCCCCGAAGCCTGCAGTTCCGGGTGAAGTTACATCTTCAGGTGGTAGAGTTGTAGGAAGACCTGCCTCTACCTCATAGACTCTGGAGAGGGCGTCTGCTAAAATGTTGTCAGAACCCTTGATGTAGAAGATCTCCAGGTTGAAATTCTGCAGATATAAAGCCCATCGTAGAAGCCATTGATTGTTGAATTGGGCTTGCTGCAGGAAGCGTAGGGGATTGTGGTCCGAGTAGATGGTGGTAGACCTAGCACCTTGTAGGTATGATTCGAAGTGCTGCAAGTTCAGGACGATGGAGAGTAGCTCCTTTTCGATAGTGCTGTAGTCCTTTTTGTGTGGTTTTAACTTGTAGCTGTAGTAGCTAACAGGTAGAATTTCCTCACCTCGTTGTTGCATCAGGACATCCCCGATGCCGGTACCACTGGCGTCGACATGGAGGATGAAAGGCTTCGTGATATCTGGCGAGGCGAGAATAGGATTAGAACATGGCAAAGAAGCACTATTATAGTCCTGTAAATTGGGATGAAGATCAGTTAGGATTTCCGAGTTGGAAAGCACCGACTCAGTGTTAGTGCTTTCGGGAGAAGCAGGGAAGGTTTCACTGTGGAGGTATGGACCTTTAAATGTAGAGACTGATTCCAACACAGTGGGGGGGGGGGGGGAGTACCTTGATACTGCTTCAGGAGGTTGACGTGACACAACTGGGGTCTTCCGCCGCCTATCTGGAGTCTCAATACGTAGTTGTGGTTGTTCCTGCACTCCTTGATACGGTAGGGTCCTGAAAACTTGTTTTGCAATGGAGAACCTGGGATAGGAAAATATGCCAACACGAAGTCTCCTGGTTTAAATTTCCTTAATTTGCTGCTTTGGTCAAAATGAGTCTTCATCCTCTCCTGGGCTTTCAATAGGTTGTCATTAGCAAATTTACGTACTCTCTCTAGAATGTGTTTTAAGTTTTGAAGAAACTGGGGCACATTCTGAGGGTCACTGAAGGTGGCATTACGTAGAGAGTCTTTAAAAGCTTTGAGAGGAGTACGGCACTTACGTCCGTAGAGCATCTCATAAGGAGATACTCCTAGAGACTCATTGGGGAGACTTCTGAAAATGCACATAATGAGATCGAGTTGTTTATCCCAGTCCTTCAAGGTGTCATTGCAGAATTTCTTTAGGAGTGCTTTAATAGTCTGATGACTATGTTCAAGAGAACCCTGTGAAGCAGGATGATAGGGGCTGGACAATATCTGTGTGATGTTGAACTCTTCCAGTGTCTTCTTGAGGAGATCACTGGTGAAGTTGGTGCCACAGTCACTTTGAACCTCTCATGGAAATCCATACTGGGTGAAGATCTTCAATAGGTGTTTCACCACTGTAGCAGCCGTAATGTTCTTTACTGGAACTGCTATGGGGAATCTGGTGGTATGACACATGATAGTTAGTATATAGGCGTTGCCAGAACTGGTCCGGGGTAAAGGACCAGCACAGTCTATGATGAGTCTGTGGAAAGGTTCCGCAGGCACCTGGATGGGTTTTAGTGGAGCCTGGGGAATAGAGATGTTAGGTTTACCTGCCATCTGACATGTATGACACTCTTGCACGTACTTTTTGACGTCGAAATTTTCGTCTGTAGCTTTCGGTGGAGAGAAGGTAGGCGTCCAAAACTGTTTGCTTCAGGGTCTGGTAGTCATTCTCAGACGCTAAGGTACTGAGAGTAACTGCAGCTCTACCTGTAAGATGCACTCTGAGAAGGGTAGACCATTGATCAGCAGGCCAGCTAAGTTTATTAGCTAGGGTCTCAAAGGTGGTAAAAAAGACATCAATCTCTGTCTGAACGAATAGTGGCATTAACTTACTTGCATGGGAGATATTGAAACTTACGGGAAGACTGGCGGTAGCTTGCTGGCGTTGAGTGAGGTGTGTAGTTTCCAACGTTAGTTCTGGTTGACGACATTCTATAACCATTGCCGCTTGCTGTTTGTCATGCTCGCGTTGTATCTCCAGGTGACATTGTTTTGCTTCAAACTGTACTCACTCACGCTCTCTGAATAGGACCATCTCACGTTCTTTTATTTGAAGAGCTTCTTTCGCCAGGGCAGCCTCTCTTTATTGCTCTTCTTTCCTTATTGCAGATTCTTCTTTCCTCATTTGTAGAGCTTCTTGCTGTTGCTCCCGCTCAAGTTTTGCAAGTTCGAGCTTGAGTTTTATAGTTGCCAAATCATGTTTATCTGCAATAGAATAAGTTTCGTGAGTTTCAGAGTCAATCTTCCCTTCATCTAAGAGGTGATCCATTAATAAGGTGTGCAAGTCATTTTTGTTGGCTCCTTGGGGAACATCTAGTTGATACTCGTGTGCAAGAGTTTGTAATTCAGTCCTCTTGGCACGACTTAAGTTCCCTATTTCACCTGCTGGATCATTACGAAAAGCTTGGAGACGAAACATGGTGAAATATAGCAAATAAATGTACAACAAATATAGTTGTGGTATGGTAAATGTCAGAAACAGGATAACGTGGCAACTGGTAACTATCCTGTGGAATTTTAATCTTTAACAATTGACGTTAATTTTAGGATGGTAAATGATTAATCAATCAAAATCGCAGGAAATCTTGTACCCGGTACTCAATGTAAGAGAATAAGGGCAAGAAAATCCTACTAAATAAGTGAAACTCAGTTTCTAAAACAAATGAAACATTTAATTGCTCCAAAAGTGAGTAAGGTAGTCCAAGAATATAGGCATACCTTGCCGAGTCTCTATGGGACAGAAGCAAGGGTTTTCCCACTAAATGAAATATGATACTTACAGAATTAGCGAATTTTGTGCTCTGAAAAAAGAAAGCTAATTCCCTACCTAAGTAAATATCATCATCTCTGACCGACGTGTAGGGGTGCGAGTGTCAACTTGTGACGAGAACCGCTGCTGAGGTCCCAACTTAGCAACGTAGTCCGTGCTTGAGGAACTATGGTTCTCTGTATCCTCCTTTGGTCGGATTGCAGAAGATAGGCTGCTTTGACCCGAAGACAAACCAATGTACCAGGGTACCACAATGATGATCTGCCGATAATGCGAGAAATATCCTAGGGACAAAAGGTGGTAAACACGAGTAATAACACTGAGGGAGGGATGACCAATTAAGAGAATGACCGAGGCCTCCAGTCACCACGTAATCCAAACTTATCCCACACTCACCATATGCTACTCTCGGAATGCACAATACACACAGCACCATATAAATGTGAAAAGTAATGAAAATATTGAAAAGCAACTGTAGA
>NC_091210.1:268860-318860 GCF_040958095.1 Procambarus clarkii | reverse complement strand
TATAGCGTTCTGTTTTGTGTCTGGAGAGTTTCTCATGAGTAGGCTGGCCGTTTTTCTGGTTTTATAGTAAATCGTCAGTTGTATCCTCTGATTTTTGTCTGTAGGGATAACGTTTCTATTAACAATATCTTTCAGGACCCTTTCCTCCGTTTTATGAGCTGTGGAAAAGAAGTTCCTGTAAAATAGTCTAATAGGGGGTATAGGTGTTGTGTTAGTTGTCTCTTCAGAGGTTGCATGGCTTTTCACTTTCCTTCTTATGATGTCTTCGATGAAACCATTGGAGAAGCCGTTATTGACTAGGACCTGCCTTACCCTACAGAGTTCTTCGTCGACTTGCTTCCATTCTGAGCTGTGGCTGAGAGCACGGTCAACGTATGCGTTAACAACACTCCTCTTGTACCTGTCAGGGCAGTCGCTGTTGGCATTTAGGCACATTCCTATGTTTGTTTCCTTAGTGTAGACTGCAGTGTGGAAACCTCCGCCCTTTTCCATGACTGTTACATCTAGAAAAGGCAGCTTCCCATCCTTTTCCGTCTCG
This sequence comes from Procambarus clarkii, assembly GCF_040958095.1. Lineage (NCBI taxonomy): Eukaryota > Metazoa > Arthropoda > Malacostraca > Decapoda > Cambaridae > Procambarus > Procambarus clarkii. Next base: position 318,322 of record NC_091210.1, on the reverse strand, counting down.
TAAGTGAAACGCAGCACGGAACTCTGCTCAAATGCCTCCTTCAGCTCCTGCAGATGTCTGACATCAGGTACCTGTGTAAAAATGTCGTCAACATACCTGCAGTATATGGCCGGTTTCAAGTTCATGTCGACTAAGACTTTTTGCTCGATGGTACCCATGTAGAAGTTTGCAAACAGGACACCTAGGGGAGAACCCATGGCGACCCCATCTACTTGCTTATACATGTGCCCATCCGGGCTCAAGAAGGGTGCCTCTTTAGTACAAGCTTGGAGTAGTTTCCTCAGAATACTTTCTGGCATGTCAAGAGGAGTACAGGCTGGATCACGATACACTCTGTCGGCTATCATTCCGATTGTCTCGTCCACAGGTACGTTGGTAAACAGCGATTCTACGTCCAACGAGGCTCTTATCCCTGTGGCCCGTGTGCCCCGCAGTAAGTCCACAAATTCCTTTGGAGACTTCAGGCTGAAGGCGCAAGGAACATAAGGAGTCAGCAGGCCGTTGAGTCGCTTTGCCAGTCTGTACGTGGGTGTGGGTATCTGGCTAATGATTGGCCGAAGTGGGTTTCCAGGCTTGTGCGTCTTGACATTTCCATACGCATATCCAGGTTTATATTCCCCAATGATCTTTGGCAGGTGGAGTCCGGATTTCTTGGCGTTTACAGCTTCGATCAGTTTGTTGACCTTTGCTTTTAATTCGGCTGTAGTGTCCTTCGTTACCCTTTGGAACTTAGTTTGGTCAGAGAGTATGATGTTCATTTTCGCCAGATATTCGTCTTTTTTAAGAATGACATATATTGGCGACTTGTCACCTCTCCTGACAACTATCTCCTTGTTCTCACGAAGGCTTTTAGCTGCCGCTTTAAGCTCGGGGGACAGTATGGTGCTTCTGTAGTTGCCTCGATTCTTTCCTCCTTCTGCAATAAGTTCTGCTTGTAAGGTATCTTTGGTAGTGACCTTCTTTTGTGTCTCGAGGTCGAATATGTCGTCCAACAGAATTTCCAACTCTACTTTCCGGGCCATTTCACTCGGTCTGGACGTAACATGACAGTTTATGCCCAGATTTAGGAGAGTGACTTGGTCCTCAGTGAGGTTAATTCCTGCAAGGTTCAGGAAGCCATCTCTTGGTCGTGGAATTGCCATAGGTCCTCCATATAATGTTGTTAGTTTCTTGATAATCCTTGTTTCAGTGCTGAGGTGATGTTGGTCTGTGAGGATGTCGAGGTGTTGTTCAATGCGGGTACGGATACTATGGTCGATGTTGCTATTTCTCCACTCGTTTGTAGCATGAAGTAGTTGCGTTTTGTTGTCTTTGATTTCATTCTCTGCCTTGTATATCTGATCACGACTCAGCCTACTCATGAGAAACTCTCCAGACACAAAACAGAACGCTTTAAAAGAGACTAATGTCGTCTATGCCTTCAAATGCCCACTTGGGGACTGTAAGCTCCAAAAAAACCAGTATATAGGCAAGACAACAACATCTCTTTCTAGGCGTTTAACGATGCATAAGCAACAGGGCTCCATTAAGGAACATATAATCTCTTCCCATAACCAAACCATCGCCAGAGAAATCCTAGTAAACAACACAGAAATCATCGATAGATACAGCGATAGCAGGCGGCTTGACGTTTGCGAGGCACTACACATCAAGAAGTCAACACCAGCAATCAACAGCCAATTATTGCACAACTATATTCTACCCACCTCAAGACTCCGCTCCAATATAGAAGCATCAAGAAATATGGACCAATAGGCTTTCTACAAACACTTCTATTCAATACCCATTGTTTCTGTTCTGTCTTGTGTTGATACTTTTAATACCCTATTAATATCCCCTCTTGTTCTGTCTTGTGTTAATGCCACATCACCCCTCCCACATCACTCAAATGTAGATATAAAATCAGAGATACGTTCTAATCAGTTGTGTATTTGTGAAGTCTTTGAAAATGTAATAAGTTTTACGAAACGCGCCCGTGTCGCGTCAGACTAGAAATAAAAATGAATTTTGGAGAAGTGATTTTTGATTTACCTCCAGCAGTGAAGCGTAATGTACGAAAGATTGAGAAAATTCGTGTTAGAATTATTAATCTTACTTTTTCGGTCATATTTAATAATATATGTCTACAGGAAAGACTGCTACCAAAATATACTAATATATAAAATATATGTATATATATATATTGTGACGATAATCTCCTTCAAGAGATTGAGCCTGCTCTTCCCTCCATAATTACGTCTTCACAATTATATAAAAAGACTATGGAAGAAATGTCCAACAACGACAACAACACCAGCAAGGCTTGCCAGGGTGAGCAAACGTATGCAGCCAGCCACCTGTTCGGACCCAAATCACCAAACTACATGTTGATCGCTACGGCTCCGATGATTGGTCGCCGGTCTGGCTGCACCTGCCTCGCCCCCCCCCCCAATACTACCTGATGTCTGGGGTCGCCCCAACATCAGTCCTCAGAATGTTCAGTGCTTTCGTAGCCAGCACTCCTCCCAGCTAGACGTTAGCGTGTACTGAGAGAGGTGGTGGCTTTAAGCCAATATTCCAGCACCTCCCACTTACCTTTGTGTTGCACTTCTTGTTATTTTGCCTTAACGTAACTTTTCATTGTGTCATTTAAGTATTCTTATTATTTTGATTGATTGATTTTATTATAAGAATTTGTTTGTGCATTATTTTCATGTTTTGATTTATTTAACGTAATTAAAATTTCATTGTTAAAGTTTACTTGTGTTTTGTGTGTCTTCTCCTTACCTTACCACAGACGAAGTTCCAGTTTTTTCTATTTTTTTTTATAACTATGTGACGAGGCCATACCCCTAGCCTTAAACAGCCGAACACCAACGCGTTACCGTCACAAGTTATATGGGGGCCTGTCCTAGGAGCTTCACTCAGGTACTGGTGCCAAGTGGTAATTTATGGTAAGCGTATTTAACTTTGTTAACGTAGCTTTACTATTTTTCATTCAATTTCATTTTTATAAGGTGCGGTGTATTGTGCATTACGAGAGTAACATATAGTGAAGGTGAGACAACTTTGGATTACGTGGTGACTGTAGGCCTCAGTCATACTCTTAATTGGTCATCTCTCCCTCCTTGTTATTACTCGTATTTACCATCTATGTCCCTTGAATATTTCTCATTCTGACAGATCATCATATTGGTACCCTGGTACTGTGGTCTGCCCCGGGTCAAGAGTACCCAATCTTCTGCAATTTGACTGTAGGAGGACAAAGAGGGCCATAGTTCCTCTAGCTCGAACTTTAGTTGCTGAATTGGGACCTCAGCAGCAGTTCTCGTCACCAGTTGACACCTCGCACCCCTACACGTCAGTCAGAGATGATGATACATACAACGGTAGGGAATTAGCTTATTTTTTCAGAGCACAAAAGTTCGCTAATTCTGTAAGTATCATATTAAATTCAGTAGGAAAAACTTGCTTTATGTCCTATAGAGACTTGGCAAGGTATGCCTACATCCTTGGACTACCAATTTTACTTTTGAAGCATTTAACTGTTTCATTTGTTTTCGAAACTCTGTTTCATTTGTTAGTAGGATTTTCTTGCCCTTATTCTCTTACATGAGTACCGGGTACAAGATTTCCTGCGCCCTTGATTTAATTTAATCATTTAATATCTTTCACTTAACGTTAATTGTTAAAGATCACACAGGATAGGTACCAGTTGCCACGTTGTCCTGTTTCTGACATTTCATTATTGAATATTCGTGTACCTTTATTTGCTAATTTCACCATGTTTCGTCTCCAAACTTTCCGTGCAAATCCAGCAGGTGAAATAGGGACTTTAAGTCGTGCCAAGAGGACTGAACTACAAACTCTTGCACATGAGTATCAACTAGAAGTTCCCTACCAAGCCAACAAAAATGACCTACACAACCTGTTGCTGGATTACTATTTAGAGCAAGGTAAGATAGACTCTGAAACTCATGAAACTTACTATATTGCAGATAAAACTGATTTGGCAACGCTGAAACTCAAACTAGAGCTGGCCAAGATTGAACGTGAGCAGCAAAGGGAAGCCCGCGAACAGCAAAGGGAAGCAGCTGACATACGAAGGGAAGAGATCGCCCTCAAGGAACGTGAGTTTGCAATGCTCCGTGAACGTGAACGCTTACAGCTTGAAACCAAACAACGCGAGTTGGAAATACAACGCGAACATGACAAGCAACAAGCGACTCTGGCTCTTGAGTGTCGTCAACGGGAATATACTTTGGAAACTTCACACCTCGCTCAACGCCAGCAAGCTACTGCCAATCTTCCCGTCAGTTTTAATATATCACATGCAAGTAAGTTAATGCCATCCTTTGTAGAAGCAGAAGTTGATGTGTTCTTTACCACCTTTGAAACCCTTGCTAATCAACTCAGTTGGCCTGTCGACCAATGGGCCACACTTCTCAGAGTCCATCTTACAGGTAGAGCTGCAGTCACACTCAGTACTTTGGCGTCTGAGAATGACTACTACACTCTGAAACAAGCAGTGTTAGACGCCTACCTACTTTCCACAGAAAGTTATAGAAGGAAATTCCGTGACCACCTGAAGGCAAGTACCACTACCTTCCTCGAGTTTGCCAACACGAAACGGAGGTATTTCATGAAATGGCTGGAAGCAGCACATGTCTCTACTTTTACAGAACTCGTCAACCTGATGCTTGTTGAAGAATTCTTGAGACGTGTGCCGCCTCCTGTCCGCCTCTACTTAGCAGATAAAGAAGAAACCGACTACCTGAAGTGTGCTAAGTCGGCTGACACTTACAGCCTCATCCACCGGCTGACACCTGAACCATCCTCCAGTAAGAAGTCGTGGTACAGTTACGAGAAGGTGAGCCCCGATCAAGCTGGTTCACAACTGTACTGCAAGTATTGTAGACTCTATGGACATACCATAGACAAGTGTGGTAAGTCTCAATACAAGGGAACCACTGACCAACAACGACCCAAACCAACTCCTCCTAAGTCCGGTAAGCCTGTGATGAATGTTGGTGTTGATGTTAATGATCTTTCTCTTTTCAGTAACCACCTGTATACTGGAACTGTCTCTGCCAACGGTTCAAATCCGGAGGGACGTTTCAAATTGAAGATCTTGAGGGACACAGCGGCTCTACAATCGATCATCTTGAAGTCGGCTGTGCCCAACATAGTCTACACCGGGGAAACAGTCTTCATCACTGACCTCACTGCTACCACTCCATACCCTCTCGCCAGAGTCCACCTGAATTGTCCCTACGTGAACGGGGAAGTCCAAGTCGCCGTCAGGGAAAAGCCTTTTCCCATGCCTGGAGTGCAACTTCTCCTAGGCAACGACTTGGCAGAAGACCTGCAACCGACCAACCTGATCGTCATGGACAAACCCCAGGTGTGTAACTCTGTGCCCATAAACCCTATTCTTGAGTATGTTCCAGCAGAGGTTCAAGAGAGTGATGAAGTTTCTCCTCCGGTTCTCGTGACCACCCGTGCACAAGCCGCACGTCCACAGCCAGCTGACTCTACTGCTACCGCTGTCCCTCAAGACCCTCAGAAACTACCCCCGCATCTGACCAAGTTGGAGTTCCGTAAGTTGCAGAGGGAAGATCTTACTTTAACACCATTGTTTTTCCAGGCTGAGACTCAACCCGACAGTATTCCTGGGTTCTTCCTAGAGAACGACTTGCTCTACCGCAGATATAGACCCAGTAAACTGAAGGAGGAGGACGATTGGGCCAACATCGAACAACTTGTGATTCCCACCAGCCTGCGGCCCACTATTCTACACCTGGCCCACGGAGCATTCTCCCACTACGGCTTCAACAAGACTTACCATGGGATTCGTCAAGACTACTACTGGCCAGGTATGGTAAACAACGTCAAACAGTACGTAAAACAGTGTCATACATGTCAGATGGCAGGCAAACCGAACGTCTCCATTCCCAGAGCACCACTGATTCCCATACAGGTGCCTGCGGAACCTTTCCACAGACTCATAATAGACTGTGTTGGTCCTTTACCTCGGACCAGTTCAGGTAACGCCTACATCCTAACCATCCTGTGTCCTACCACCAGATTTCCCATAGCAGTTCCAGTGAAGAACATCACGGCTGCTACGGTTATCAAACATCTATTGAAGATCTTCACTCAATACGGATTTCCCAGGGAGATTCAAAGTGACTGTGGCACCAACTTCACCAGTGATCTCTTCAAAAGGACACTGGAGGAGTTCAACATCAAACAGGTATTGTCCAGCCCCTATCATCCTGCTTCACAGGGTTCTCTTGAACGTAGTCATCAGACCATCAAAGCACTCTTGAAAAAGTTTTGTAGTGAAACCTCAAAGGATTGGGATAAGCAGATTGACCTAATAATGTGTATTTTCAGAAGTCTCCCCAATGAGTCCCTAGGAGTATCTCCTTATGAGATGCTCTACGGCCGTAAGTGCCGTACTCCCCTTAAGGCTTTCAAAGACTCTCTCAGAGATGCCACCTTCAGTGAGCATCAGAATGTGCCCCAGTTTCTTCAAAACCTTCAGCACATTCTAGAGAGAGTCCACCGCTTTGCCCATGATAATCTATTGAAAGCCCAGGTGAGAATGAAGACTCATTACGACCAGACCAGCAAAGTAAGAAAATTCAAGCCGGGAGACTTCGTCCTTGCCTATTTCCCTATCCCAGGTTCACCTTTACAAAACAAATTTTCAGGACCCTACTGCGTCAAAGAGTGCAGAAACAACAACACATACGTCATAGAGACTCCAGATAGGCGGCGGAAGACCCAGCTGTGCCACGTCAACCTCCTGAAGCAATATAATGGTACTCCTCCCACTGTCTTGATTAATTGTTCTACCTTCACAGAACCCTACATCCACAGTGAGACCATCCCGGCTTCTTCTCCCGAAAGCACTGACAAGGAGTCGGCGCTTTCTAATTCCAAAATCCTTAATGATCTTCCCAAATGCTTTCAGGATAATAATCGTGCTCCTATGCCCTCTTCTAATTCCACTCTCACCTCGTCAGATAAGCCCTACATCCTCCATGTCGACGCCAATGGTACCGACGATGGTGGTGTCGTGATGCAGCAACGAGGCGAGAAGAATTCACCTGTCAGCGACTACTGCTACAAGGAACGACGGAACAATTGGCAAGGAGCTACTCTTCCTCATCCTGAAGCTTCAGCACTTCACTCCACACCTGAAAAGTGCTCGGTCCACCATCAATACGGACCACACCACCCTACACCTCCTGCAGCACGCCCACTTCTCATCTCAACGTCTTCTACTATGGGCTTGCTAACTGCAGAAATTCAACCTGGAGACACGCTATACCAAGAGTCTGACAACATCTTAGCCCATGATCTCTCCAGAGTTTATGAAGTAGAAGCAACTCCATCCATTACTCCACCACATAACGACGTACTTCTTCCAGAACCGCAGGCTTCGGGGGAGAGTTGTGACGATAATCTCCTTCAAGAGATTGAGCCTGCTCTTCCCTCCATAATTACGTCTTCACAATTATATAAAAAGACTATGGAAGAAATGTCCAACAACGACAACAACACCAGCAAGGCTTGCCAGGGTGAGCAAACGTATGCAGCCAGCCACCTGTTCGGACCCAAATCACCAAACTACATGTTGATCGCTACGGCTCCGATGATTGGTCGCCGGTCTGGCTGCACCTGCCTCGCCCCCCCCCCCCAATACTACCTGATGTCTGGGGTCGCCCCAACATCAGTCCTCAGAATGTTCAGTGCTTTCGTAGCCAGCACTCCTCCCAGCTAGACGTTAGCGTGTACTGAGAGAGGTGGTGGCTTTAAGCCAATATTCCAGCACCTCCCACTTACCTTTGTGTTGCACTTCTTATTATTTTGCCTTAACGTAACTTTTCATTGTGTCATTTAAGTATTCTTATTATTTTGATTGATTGATTTTATTATAAGAATTTGTTTGTGCATTATTTTCATGTTTTGATTTATTTAACGTAATTAAAATTTCATTGTTAAAGTTTACTTGTGTTTTGTGTGTCTTCTCCTTACCTTACCACAGACGAAGTTCCAGTTTTTTCTTTTTTTTTTTATAACTATGTGACGAGGCCATACCCCTAGCCTTAAACAGCCGAACACCAACGCGTTACCGTCACAATATATATATATATATATATATATATATATATATATATATATATATATATATATATATATATATATATAATGTATATATACGGTGAGGGGGGAGACATCAGAGTGGCGAGATGTCAGCAGCGAAGTCCCACAGGGCTCAGTACTTGGACCCATCCTGTTTCTAATATATGTGAACGATCTTCCAGTGGGTATAGACTCATTCCTTTCTATGTTTGCTGATGATGCAAAAATTATGAGAAGAATCAAGACGGATGAAGATAGACAGAGACTACAGGATGACCTGGATAAACTGGAGGAATGGTATAGAAAATGGCTGCTAAAGTTCAACTCGGGAAAGTGTAAGGTGATGAAATTAGGCGAAGGGAGCAGGAGGCTGAACACCAGGTATCATCTGGGAGGGGAAATCCTGCAAGAGTCAAATAGAGAGAAGGATCTGGGGGTTGATATCACACCGAACCTGTCTCCAGAGGCCCACATCAAAAGAATATCATCAGCGGCATATGCTAGACTGGCCAACATAAGAACTGCCTTCAGAAACTTGTGTAAGGAATCTTTCAGAACCCTGTTTACCACTTATGTAAGACCAATCCTGGAGTATGCAGCTCCAGCCTGGAGTCCATACCTAGTTAAACACAAGACAAAGTTAGAGAAGATTCAGCGGTATGCCACCAGGCTCGTCCCGGAACTGAGAGGATTGAGCTACGAGGAGAGGCTAAAGGAGGTGAACCTCACATCCCTGGAAAACAGAAGAGTAAGGGGAGACATGATAACCACCTACAAAATTCTCAGGGGAATTGACATGGTGGACAAAGACATACTCTTCAGCACGGGTGGGACACGAACAAGGGGACACAGGTGGAAACTTAGTACCCAGATGAGCCACAGAGACGTTAGGAAGAATTTTTTCAGTGTCAGACTAGTTAATAAATGGAATGCACTAGGAAGTGATGTGGTGGAGGCTGACTCCATACACAGTTTCAAATGTACATATGATAGAGCCCAGTCGGCTCAGGAATCTGTACACCAGTTGATTGACAGTTGAGAGGCGGGACCAAAGAGCCAAAGCTCAACCCCCGCAAGCACAATTAGGTGAGTACAGGGATCAGTCCTTGGACCTATACTGTTTCTGATATACGTAAATGATCTTCCAGAAGGAATTGACTCGTTCCTCTCTGTGTTTGCTGATGACGCGAAAATTATGAGGGGGATCAGGACAGAGGAGGATAGTATGAGGCTTCAAGATGACCTAGACAAACTGAAGGAATGGTCCGACAAATGGCTACTGAAGTTCAACCCAAGTAAATGTAAGGTAATGAAACTAGGAGGAACTAGGAAACCAGTCACTGGATACCGAATCGGAGATGAAGTCCTTCACGAAACGGACAGAGAGAAAGATCTGGGAGTTGATATCACGCCAAACCTGTCTCCTGAAGCCCACATCAAAAGAATAACATCAGCGGCGTATGCGAGGCTGACTAACATCAGAACTGCTTTCAGAAACCTGTGTAAGGAATCCTTCAGAACCTTGTATACCACATATGTAAGGCCAATCCTGGAGTATGCAGCCGCAGCATGGAGTCCGTACCTAGTCAAGCACAAAACGAAGCTGAAAAAAGTTCAGAGGTATGCCACTAGGTTAGTCCCAGAACTAAGAGGCATGAGTTATGAGGACAGACTACGTGAACTGCACCTTACGTCGCTGGAAGACAGAAGAGCTAGGGGAGACATGATTACCACATACAAAATTCTCAGGGGAATTGACAGGGTGGACAAGGATGGATTGAGTACCCAAATGAGCCACAGAGACATTAGAAAGAACTTTTCAGTGTCAGAGTAGTTAGTAAATGGAATGCACTAGGAAGTGATGTGGTGGAGGCTGACTCCATACACAGTTTCAAATGAAGATATGACAGAGCCCAGTAGGCTCAGGAATCTGTGCACTAGTAGATTGACATTTGAGAGTCGGGACCAAAGAGCCAGAGCTCAACCCACGCAAACACAACTAGGTAAGTACTACTAGGTAAGTACACACACACGAAGCAATAGACAGGAGTAAAAAACATGGAGGTATAGATAGAGATAGTTGAGAGACACGGTATCAGAGAGACGGTACGAGAGAGACGGTACCAGTGAGACGGTACCAAAGAGACGGTACCAAAGAGACGGTACCAGGAAGACAGTACGAGAGAGAGACGGTACGACAGATGGTTCAAGAGAGATGGTTCACGAGAGATGGTTCCAGAGAGACAGTACGAGAGAGAGACGGTACGACAGACAGACGTGGGAAGGACCAACCCACTTTCACCTGTAAACGCCACACCTATTTCCTCTAGTGAAATAGTATAATCGGTAACAAAATACAAAATCATCTCTTACGCAACATGATGCCCACAAAGTCTCAACTTGCATTAAGCTTCATTACCGCCAGTTGGCTGTGCCTGGAGTACCTGGTGGCGTGGCACTACACCCGCGTGAACCAGGTGTACCAGGACCTGCAGCAAGCACACCGTCACACCAGCCTCGTGACCTGGCTCTGGGATGGGGCTAGTACCCTCCTGGTCTGGGGCGCCGGGAAGAAGCCTCCAGGAACCTACGTGAGCGTCCTCTGGGCGTGGTTGGCCAACCTGCCGCTGGTATGGCGGGTGGTGCCCCGGGACCTGCAGGTGCCCTGCACGGGCATGTGGTTCCCGGTCGTGTCCTCGTTCAAGCGCCTGAACCAGCTGACCCACGACGTGGCAAGCGTCTGCAGGTGCGTCCGGCACGACGTGGCGATGACCGTCGCCTACGGCGTGATTTTGTTCGGATTTGTTGTTTATGTTCTCGCTATGCGAGGTTCCGCACAGAACGCCGTCGGGGTCCAGGATGACGACGCCGCGGGGGTCCAGGATGACGACACCGCGGGGGTCCAGGATGACGACACCGCGGGGGTCCAGGATGACGACACCGCGGGGGTCCAGGATGACGACGCCGCGGGGGTCCAGGATGACGACACCGCGGGGGTCCAGGATGACGACGCCGCGGGGGTCCAGGATGACGACACCGCGGGGGTCCAGGATGACGACGCCGCGGGGGTCCAGGATGACGACGCCGCGGGGGACCAGGATGACGACGCCGCGGGGGTCCAGGATGACGACGCCGCGGGGGTTCAGGATGACGACGCCGCGGGGGTCCAGGATGACGACGCCGCGGGGGTCCAGGATGACGACGCCGCGGGGGTCCAGGATGACGGCGCCGCGGGGGTCCAGGATGACGACGCCGCGGGGGTCCAGGATGACGGCGCCGCGGGGGTCCAGGATGACGACGCCGCGGGGGTCCAGGATGACGACACCGCGGGGGTCCAGGATGACGACGCCGCGGGGGTCCAGGATGACGACGCCGCGGGGGTCCAGGATGACGACGCCGCGGGGGTCCAGGATGACGACGCCGCGGGGGTCCAGGATGACGACGCCGCGGGGGTCCAGGATGACGACACCGTGGGGGTCCAGGATGACGACGCCGCGGGGGTCCAGGATAACGACACCGCGGGGGTCAAGGATGACGACGCCGAGGGGGTGGAAGAGGACGACGCCGTGGGGGTGGAAGAGGACGACACCGTGGGGGTGGAAGACGACGACGCCGAGGGGGCGGAAGAGGATGACACCGTGAGGGTGGAAGAGGACGTCGCCGTGGGGGTGGAAGAGGACGACGCCGAGGGGGTGGAAGAGGACGACGCCGTGGGGGTGGAAGAGGACGACGCCGTGGGGGTGGAAGAGGACGACGCCGTGGGGGTGGAAGAGGACGACGCCGTGGGGGTGGAAGAGGACGACGCCGTGGGGGTGGAAGAGGACGACGCCGTGGGGGTGGAAGAGGACGACGCCGTTGGGGTGGAAGAGGATGACGCCTCTGGACTGCAAGAGAGCGACGCCGTGGGGGTGGAAGAGGACGTCGCCGTGGGGGTGGAAGAGGACGTCGCCGTGGGGTTGGAAGAGGACGACGCCGAGGGGGTGGAAGAGGACGACGCCGAGGGGGTGGAAGAGGACGTCGCCGTGGGGGTGGAAGAGGACGTCGCCGTGGGGGTGGAAGAGGACGTCGCCGTGGGGGTGGAAGAGGACGACGCCGTGGGGGTGGAAGAGGACGTCGCCGTGGGGGTGGAAGAGGACGTCGCCGTGGGGGTGGAAGAGGATGACGCCTCTGGACTGCAAGAGAGCGACGCCGCGGGGGTGGAAGAGGACGACGCCGTGGGGGTGGAAGAGGATGACGCCTCTGGACTGCAAGAGAGTGACGCCGTGGGGGTGGAAGAGGACGTCGCCGTGGGGGTGGAAGAGGGCGACGCCGCGGGGGTGGAAGAGGACGACGCCTCTGGACTGCAAGAGAGCGACGCCGTGGGGGTGGAAGAGAGCGACGCCGCGGGGGTGGAAGAGGATGACGCCTCTGGACTGCAAGAGAGCGACGCCGAGGGGGTGGAAGAGAGCGACGCCGCGGGGGTGGAAGAGGATGACGCCTCTGGACTGCAAGAGAGCGACGCCGTGGGGGTGGAAGAGGACGTCGCCGAGGGGGTGGAAGAGGACGTCGCCGTGGGGGTGGAAGAGGGCGACGCCGAGGGGGTGGAAGAGGACGTCGCCGTGGGGGTGGAAGAGGATGACGCCTCTGGACTGCAAGAGAGCGACGCCGTGGGGGTGGAAGAGGACGTCGCCGAGGGGGTGGAAGAGGACGACGCCGAGGGGGTGGAAGAGGACGACGCCGAGGGGGTGGAAGAGGGCGACGCCGAGGGGGTGGAAGAGGACGACGCCGAGGGGGTGGAAGAGGACGACGCCGAGGGGGTGGAAGAGGGCGACGCCGAGGGCGACGCCGAGGGGGTGGAAGAGGGCGACGCCGAGGGCGACGCCGAGGGGGTGGAAGAGGGCGACGCCGAGGGGGTGGAAGAGGGCGACGCCGAGGGGGTGGAAGAGGACGACGCCGAGGGGGTGGAAGAGGACGACGCCGCGGGGCTGGAAGAGGACGACGCCGCGTGGATGGAAGAAGTCACTTCACAACCCTCGAAGACCGTAATAGATACAAAGTTCTTGAGGTTAACCTCCGAGGTTACCGACAGCAAAAACCCTAATTCCAACATCCTTTGGGAACTTCGGGACAAAAAGAACACCACCACCTTCCGCGCCTGCATTGTTCTTGAGAACATCAGTCTTGGAGACTCGTCTGAGTTCACACACTTCCGGAGACTGCTAAACAACCAAGATTTCCTGCAAACCCAGGTACTATGGTTCGACAAGTATACCGTAATTACGTCCACTGAATTTATTGCGTGGATAGATATGATGTTCAAAACGGCCAGTTCGAAGGTGAAGAGCCATTCATCTCAGGTCACGAAGAGGGGGAAGAGCCAAAAATGACTTCGCTATGTGAATGCTAAGAACCGTCATCCCCAGCAGAAGACGAATACCGACTTGGGCGACGTGATTTTGGATAGAAAGTCGAGATTATGAGCGTTATTCTACTGCACGCGAGTTTTGTATAGGCGAGAACCATCGTTTATTATCACTCGCAAGTTTTGTAAAGGCGAGCCATCGTTTACTACCGCTCGCAAGTTTTGTTAAGACGAGCCATCGTTTACTACCGCTCGCAAGTTTTGTTAAGACGAGCCATCGTTTACTACCGCTCGCAAGTTTTGTAAAGGCGAGCCATCGTTTACTACCGCTCGCAAGTTTTGTAAAGGCGAGCCATCGTTTACTACCGCTCGCAAGTTTTGTTAAGACGAGCCATCGTTTACTACCGCTCGCAAGTTTTGTTAAGGCGAGCCATCGTTTACTACCGCTCACAAGTTTTGTAAAGGCGAGCCATCGTTTACTACCACTCGCAAGTTTTGTAAAGGCGAGCCATCGTTTACTACCGCTCGCAAGTTTTGTAAAGGCGAGCCATCATTTACTACCGCTCGCAAGTTTTGTAAACGCGAGCCATCGTTTACTACCGCTCGCAAGTTTTGTTAAGGCGAGCCATCGTTTACTACCGCTCGCAAGTTTTGTTAAGGCGAGCCATCGTTTACTACCGCTCGCAAGTTTTGTTAAGGCGAGCCATCGTTTACTACCGCTCGCAAGTTCTGTAAAGGCGAGCCATCATTTACTACCGCTCGCAAGTTTTGTTAAGGCGAGCCATCGTTTACTACCGCTCGCAAGTTTTGTTAAGGCGAGCCATCGTTTACTACCGCTCGCAAGTTTTGTTAAGGCGAACCATCGTTTACTACCACTCCCAAGTTTTGTAAAGGCGAGCCATCGTTTACTACCGCTCGCAAGTTTTGTTAAGACGAGCCATCGTTTACTACCGCTCGCAAGTTTTGTTAAGGTGAGCCATCGTTTACTACCGCTCGCAAGTTTTGTTAAGACGAGCCATCGTTTACTACCGCTCGCAAGTTTTGTTAAGACGAGCCATCGTTTACTACCGCTCGCAAGTTTTGTTAAGACGAGCCATCGTTTACTACCGCTCGCAAGTTTTGTTAAGACGAGCCATCGTTTACTACCGCTCGCAAGTTTTGTAAAGGCGAGCCATCGTTTACTACCGCTCGCAAGTTTTGTAAAGGCGAGCCATCGTTTACTACCGCTCGCAAGTTTTGTTAAGACGAGCCATCGTTTACTACCGCTCGCAAGTTTTGTTAAGGCGAGCCATCGTTTACTACCGCTCGCAAGTTTTGTAAAGGCGAGCCATCGTTTACTACCACTCACAAGTTTTGTAAAGGTGAGCCATCGTTTACTACCGCTCACAAGTTTTGTAAAGGCGAGCCATCGTTTACTACCGCTCGCAAGTTTTGTAAAGGCGAGCCATCGTTTACTACCGCTCGCAAGTTTTGTTAAGGCGAGCCATCGTTTACTACCGCTCGCAAGTTTTGTTAAGGCGAGCCATCGTTTACTACCGCTCGCAAGTTTTGTAAAGGCGAGCCATCGTTTACTACCGCTCGCAAGCTTTGTTAAGGCGAGCCATCGTTTACTACCGCTCGCAAGTTTTGTTAAGACGAGCCATCGTTTACTACCACTCGCAAGTTTTGTTAAGGCGAGCCATCGTTTACTACCGCTCGCAAGTTTTGTTAAGGCGAGCCATCGTTTACTACCGCTCGCAAGTTTTGTTAAGACGAGCCATCGTTTACTACCGCTCGCAAGTTTTGTAAAGGCGAGCCATCGTTTACTACCGCTTGCAAGTTTTGTTAAGACGAGCCATCGTTTACTACCGCTCGCAAGTTTTGTTAAGGCGAGCCATCGTTTACTACCGCTCGCAAGTTTTGTAAAGGCGAGGCATCGTTTACTACCGCTCGCAAGTACCGCTCGCAAGTTTGTTAAGACGAGCCATCATTTACTACCACTCGCAAGTTTTGTAAAGGCGAGCCATCGTTTACTACCGCTCGCAAGTTTTGTTAAGGCGAGCTATCGTTTACTACCGCTCGCAAGTTTTGTAAAGGCGAGCCATCGTTTACTACCGCTCGCAAGTTTTGTTAAGACGAGCCATCGTTTACTACCGCTCGCAAGTTTTGTTAAGACGAGCCATCGTTTACAACCGCTCGCAAGTTTTGTTAAGGCGAGCCATCGTTTACTACCGCTCGCAAGTTTTGTAAAGGCGAGCCATCGTTTACTACCGCTCGCAAGTACCGCTCGCAAGTTTTGTTAAGACGAGCCATCGTTTACTACCACTCGCAAGTTTTGTTAAGGCGAGCCATCGTTTACTACCGCTCGCAAGTTTTGTTAAGACGAGCTATCGTTTACTACCGCTCGCAAGTTTTGTTAAGGCGAGCCATCGTTTACTACCGCTCGCAAGTTTTGTTAAGACGAGCCATCGTTTACTACCGCTCGCAAGTTTTCTTAAGACGAGCCATCGTTTACTACCGCTCGCAAGTTTTGTTAAGGCAAGCCATCGTTTACTATCGCTCGCAAGTTTTGTTAAGGCGAGCCATCGTTTACTACCGCTCGCAAGTTTTGTTAAGACGAGCCATCGTTTACTACCGCTCGCAAGTTTTGTTAAGACGAGCCATCGTTTACTACCGCTCGCAAGTTTTGTTAAGGCAAGCCATCGTTTACTATCGCTCGCAAGTTTTGTTAAGGCGAGCCATCGTTTACTACCGCTCGCAAGTTTTGTTAAGACGAGCCATCGTTTACTACCGCTCGCAAGTTTTGTTAAGACGAGCCATCGTTTACTACCGCTCGCAAGTTCTGTAAAGGCGAGCTATCGTTTACTACCGCTCGCAAGTTCTGTAAAGGCGAGCCACCGTTATACTACCGCCCACGAGTTTTGTAAAGGCGAACCATCGTTTATTACCGCTCGCAAGTTTTGTAAAGGCGAGCCATCGTTATACTACTGTCCGCGAGTTTTGTAAAGACGAGTCATCGTTCATTACTGCCCACGAGTTTTGTAAAGGCGAGCCATCGTTTATTATCGCCCGTGAGTTTTGTAAAAGTGAGCCATCTTTTATTACCGCTCGCAAGTTTTGTAAAGGTGAGCCATCGTTTAATACCACCCGCAAGTTTTGTAAAGGCGAGCCATCGTTTAATACCGCCCGTGAGTTTTGTAAAGGTGAGCCATCGTTTATTACCGCTCGCAAGTTTTGTAAAGGCGAGCCATCGTTATACTACTGTCCGCGAGTTTTGTAAAGGTGAGCCATCGTTTATTACCGCTCGCAAGTTTTGTAAAGGCGAGCCACTATTATACTACCGCCCACGAGTTTTGTAAGGGCAAGCCATTATTTATTACCGCTCGCAAGTTTTGTAAAGTCGAGCCACCATTATACTACCGCCAGCGAATTTTGTAAAGGCGATTGATCGTTTATTACTGCTCGCAAGCTTTGTAAAGGTGAGCCATCGTTTACTACCGCCCGTGAGTTTTGTAAAGGCGAGCCAACGTTATACTACCGCTCGCAAGTTTTGCATATGGGAGTCACCGTTATACTACCGCCCGCGAGTTTTGTAAGGGCAAGCCATCGTTTACTACCACCTGCGAGTTTTGTAAAGGCGAGCCATCGTTTATTACCACCTGCGAGTTTTGTAAAGGCGAGCCATCGTTTACTACCACTCGTAAGTTTTGTAAAGGGAAGCCATCGTTTAATATCGCTTGCGGGTTCTGAAAATGCAAGCTACTGTTGTACTACCGCTCGCAAGTTTTGCATATGGGAGCCACCGTTATACTACCGCCCGCGTGTTTTGTAAAGGCGAACCATTGCTATATATGGTGATGTAACACAGAAGGCCAACAGGAGAACATAGTTAGGTAAAAAGTATTTTCAAGAGATAACATAAACCACGAATAAAATTTATGGCCAGACGAAGATAATTTTGAAGGGGATGTGGGAAGAGGAGAGAGAGAGAGAGAGAGAGAGATATCTAGCCGTATCGAAGATAATAGTGAGAATGGAGATTAAGAGAGATAACGACTCTCACAGAAGGAGACAGGGGCCCCTTTTCGATGAGACATGTGCGATAAGATAGGATGCACTGCAATGGATCATGTAAAGCATGGTGAAATTAGATAATTTAGAAAAAAATTCTTCTGACAAATCCAATGAAATAGAAAAATTGGAAAATAAAAATAAAAATGAAAAACTTCGTAAATACGAACATATAAAAAATAGGGAGAGACATATTGCAAATGTCAATTATAATTAAGATATAAATAAAATTGCTCTATTATAATAAGGAAATCACTAAAACTGCAAAAAAGTTAGCAATTAAACTTACATTTTCGTGGTTTTCAACTTGTGTCCACCATGTCTTATATGCACCTCATGTTATGACAATTAAGTAATCAGCTTTTGACGAAGACTGTTGCAACTACGGACAGAACCAGCGATAGTTAGGGAGAGAAGTTCGGAGACAAATTATTAACGAAAATCACTAACAAGACCCACTCGGCGGTACTGCACATATAACCCCTGGCTGCCTCGTGTAACTTTTTTGATAATAACTTTACCTCATCAGCGAGACACAAGTTGGAATGTAACTTTGGGAAAAATACAATCGACGAAGCTTTAACTCTCTTGTACTATTTCTAACTTTAGGGGTAACAGAATTATCTTTCTAAAATAAAAAAAAAAAAAAAAATTTTTTTTAAATTTCGAGGGGATGACTAGTTGCTGATATTCTTTCCTAGAATTTTCCTGTTGGTAGAGAACACTAGTACAAGTTTTATTTTTTCTGTATAGAGCAAATCGTAGTTTTAAAAATATAAATTGATATGAAATAACCCAAATATAAATCACAAATATTCAGTCACAGGTATTATTTCTTCAACCATTTGATGCCTCTTCGGGAACAATTAGTCAAAATAGCGAGGTTGAGAATTGACCACATTCCTGAAAAAAAAAATTGCCGACGTTTCGGTCCGTCCTGGACGATTTTTAGGGCGTGTAATAATCCAGAACGGACCGAAGCGTCGTCAATTCTCTCATTTCCAGATGTGTGTGTGTGTGTGTGTGTGTGTGTGGGTGTTGGGCGTCTGACTTTAAAAACGTCTCAGTACCTGTTATTTATAAGTGCTGTTAATTCAGTCTTATTTGGTACGCAGATGTATTGACCTTGTGACCCCGTATTAGCCCAAGCTTGATATTGTGTTGGTTGTAAGGTCTGACATGCGCGAGCTGATTATTAAGACTCATTTAATTCTCCTTGACGCTGGGTATACCTCTTGATATACCAAAAAGGTAAACCAGGAGGTATACACTATGCTCTCTCTCTCTATCTATCTATCCCACGCGCGCTGTGGAACAGACACAGTGAGATTAGTGGCCAACTCAAAGAGAGAGAGAGAGGGAGAGAGAGAGAGAGAGAGAGAGAGAGAGAGAGAGAGAGAGAGAGAGAGAGAGAGAGAGAGAGAGAGAGAGAGAGAGAGAGAGAGAGAGAGAGAGAGAGAGAGAGAGAGAGAGAGAGAGAGAGAGAGAGAGAGAGAGAGAGAGAGAGAGAGAGAGAGAGAGAGAGAGAGAGAGAGAGAGAGAGAGAGAGAGAGAGAGAGAGAGAGAGAGAGAGAGAGAGAGAGAGAGAGAGAGAGAGAGAGAGAGAGAGAGAGAGAGAGAGAGAGAGAGAGAGAGAGAGAGAGAGAGAGAGAGAGAGAGAGAGAGAGAGAGAGAGAGAGAGAGAGAGAGAGAGAGAGAGAGGAGAGAGAGAGAGAGAGAGAGAGAGAGAGAGAGAGAGAGAGAGAGAGAGAGAGAGAGAGAGAGAGAGAGAGAGAGAGAGAGAGAGAGAGAGAGAGAGAGAGAGAGAGAGAGAGAGAGAGAGAGAGAGAGAGAGAGAGAGAGAGAGAGAGAGAGAGAGAGAGAGAGAGAGAGAGAGAGAGAGAGAGAGAGAGAGAGAGAGAGAGAGAGAGAGAGAGAGAGAGAGAGAGAGAGAGAGAGAGAGAGAGAGAGAGAGAGAGAGAGAGAGAGAGAGAGAGAGAGAGAGAGAGAGAGAGAGAGAGAGAGAGAGAGAGAGAGAGAGAGAGAGAGAGAGAGAGAGAGAGAGAGAGAGAGAGAGAGAGAGAGAGAGAGAGAGAGAGAGAGAGAGAGAGAGAGAGAGAGAGAGAGAGAGAGAGAGAGAGAGAGAGAGAGAGAGAGAGAGAGAGAGAGAGAGAGAGAGAGAGAGAGAGAGAGAGA
The DNA here is from genome assembly GCF_040958095.1 of Procambarus clarkii. Taxonomy (NCBI): domain Eukaryota; kingdom Metazoa; phylum Arthropoda; class Malacostraca; order Decapoda; family Cambaridae; genus Procambarus; species Procambarus clarkii. Next base: position 298,620 of record NC_091210.1, on the reverse strand, counting down.
GAGAGAGAGAGAGAGAGAGGAGAGAGAGAGAGAGAGAGAGAGAGAGAGAGAGAGAGAGAGAGAGAGAGAGAGAGAGAGAGAGAGAGAGAGAGAGAGAGAGAGAGAGAGAGAGAGAGAGAGAGAGAGAGAAATTAATTGCCTACACTCAAGGCTGAGCTCTCTGCGGCTCAGCTCTATGGCTGCTCGAACGAGAATGAGGATTGATTGTGGTGAAGCAGACGCCTGCAGCCAGTGATCAACCATGGAACGTTTCATCATACGTGTTGGGGACTAATTGGTGCACGAGAAAGAATGATTCACGGCAGACGATGATAGAGAATTTCACTCTGGTTGGGTCGTTTGTCTGGCTGCTCTGGACGCGTCAAACACCATCATAAGGTGTTGACGCCTCGACGACGTGGCACTTCAACTTGTCTATGAGTGTATTGGTGTTTTAATAGCTATTACACACCAAAACACACCACGTTTGGCGGGTAAGTTTGATGTCCGATTCAAGATCAAGAACTTCAACGTTCGAACAAGTTTTAACTCCTCCTGACAGGATGCAACAATGTTCTAATACGTCATAAAAATTTATTGGCTATGATATAGTACTAGATATTGTTAATTTTGAACAAGGAAAACTTTCGGTAACTTTGGATAAACTAACTTAAACTAGGCTATCTGGAAAAATAACTTAGGTTATAGTTTGCATTAACTAAACCCCGGCACGCTTATAATATCAGAGATGCAATTTCACTCACTAAGCGTTTACACTCTTCGGGGGTGGTATCAACGTGGTTATTGCAGCGTGGGAGTCCGCGGGCGTCAGAGTCTGTTGAACCAACATATCAAGGAGTAGAACCTCACTGTCCTATGTCAGGACAGTGAGGAGATATATAATGTCGTACCTAGTAGCCAGAACGCACTTCTCGGCCTACTATGCAAGGCCCGATTTGCCTAATAAGCCAAGTTTTCCTGAATTAACATATTTTCTCTAATTTTTTTCTTATGAAATGATAAAGCTACCCATTTCATTATGCATGAGGTCAATTTTTTTTATTGGAGTTAAAATTAACGTAGATATATGACCGAACCTAACCAACCCTACCTAACCTAACCTAACCTATCTTTATAGGTTAGGTTAGGTAGCCGAAAAAGTTAGGTTAGGTTTGGTTAGGTAGTCGAAAAACAATTAATGAAAACTTGGCTTATTAGGCAAATCGGGCCTTGCATAGTAGGCAGAGAAGTGCGTTCTGGCTATTAGGTACGACATTATATATTATATATATATATATATATATATATATATATATATATATATATATATATATATATATATAAATATATAAATATATATATTGTCGGGGTTTACTCGGATGAGCAACAGTACACTCAAGGTCACTCACCGTAGCCCTGCGGGTCTTCACTCTATCCTCGCGGCGCCACTGTACGCCAGGAGAGTATCCCAGTCAATCCCAACTGGCCTCTGATCGAGAAGGAGTGGGAACACAACTTGTTCACTTAACTGTTGTATGCCCGCCCCGTCATAGGGCTCTACTACTAACCACAAGGTCGCCAACTGGTGTTTTCGGTGTCCAGTAACACGTCAGTGGTTTTGTTGAATTGTGGTAACAGTGGCAAGGACACACTCAATAGATCTGATATCAGGCAGGTATTTGCTTCTATCACTCTCTGCTTTCAGGTATTACATAGCCACAAGAAATATGGAGGGGATAACATAAACACCAATGTATTTTGTATTTTACTTAAAACTCATTCAAAGACATCACAAGATTATATCAATAAGCAAACAGCGGTTTCGGGCGGGAGTCGCTCGTTCCCACATATAATATGAACTCACTAAGGCAACACTCCCCCTCTTGTCAATGTCAAAATCAGCTGGGCGACTACCCCCCACGCGAATGTTACTTTATCTGTTTGCTTGGCGTGACACGCCAACTTCTTTAAGTTCTCAAAGATCACTAGAAGTTCGAACACACAATATTTGCGATAACAGCACGTAAATACTTCGCTACACTGATCTTGGGCTCAATCAAACATTTCTATATTAAATGTGACAATAATTCACTGTCATGGTATTACACACTGCCCTTCGTTTAATGATAACTTATGAAGTATATATCACTGGAGTTCTCAGTAATTCCTTCCGTGGGCGATAACACAATTAATCACTGCACACATGAATGATTATTCAATACATGAGAATAGACATATATATATATATATTGTGACGGAGTTCCCCCCCCCCTTATAATTCTCCCACGCCTGCAGTAAGAGTCATGTCTGCTTTTCCCAAGCGTTCTCTACGTTGCAGGCTACAATTTGATATATGGGAGAGAGTGAAGTGTTCTCGGAGAGCCGAGAAATTTGTGAAATAGTGATATTTTGGCCTGTGGTTTAGGCCCTTTAGGGAGCCAAGATGGCGCTTACCTCTCTGATCTCCCGCCAAAACCGTGTGACGTCAGTGGCACCGGATTGGTCACCGACAGCAGTGTGGCACCGGGAGCCAATGAAAACCTCCCGTAGTAAAAGTGACGACACGATGGAAGGGGGTCCGGGCCGCGCGCCACTCTGGCGCCAGCAGTGAGACACGACACGTCATAGAGGTCGGACGTGCGACGAGTGGTCCTGTCTGTCGGACAGCTGTTTCCCACTACCGTGGATTTACGCGTCACCTGAAGTCCGCCAGTACTCTGAGAAGTCTTCCCTAGTTCATGTGTTGAACCAGAAGAGGGAATTGACGGTTATTTGAGCAGCAAGTGCTCCAGTCAGGTACTGTGCCAGTAGCAGTGAAGCCGTGCAGTGACGTATGTTGACGTCTGTGGCAATTCACCAGTTCGTGACAGCGTAGTGGCTGACAGAGCCACTGGGTAGCTGAGGAAGAGAGGACTATTTGGGGAAACCGAACGACTGTAGCTGAGACGTAGGCGACAGCCGTTGCTGGGAGAAGACGACGGCCAGGAGACCGACTCCAACCTTCAAGAAGTCAAGAAGGAGGACGGACCTGCAGTGAGGAGGCACGGAGACGACGCGCTAAACGGTGGGACGACGAGAGGCTCTGGTAGGACACGACGACGTGTAGTGTGGGGGCGTTCCCGACACGAGGACCAGGAGCTACATCTCGACTCTCATCGGAGGATAGGGTGAAGTAGGTGGTTCTAGTTCCCTCCCCATTCCCCTTTAGTTAGCTGTGTTATTTGGCTATATTATCTAGCCCGAAGATTTTATATGTCGTGAGCAAGTCTCACCTATGTCACGGTAAAGCACCAGTGTGCTAGACAGTACTATCAAGAGTGCTTGTAATATTCATGTTGATTATTGGTGTGTACAGGCACCAGGAACCAGTGATAAATTTACTGTGTTGTGTATATCTTTCTATAGATTTTTGATATGAACATATAGTGGTAAATTATATATAATATTATGCCAGGTATTTGGAGGTTAGGCTATGTGCCCAGAAACTATTTATTTTCCATGTACTGATGATTGATTTATATACCATATATATGTCTATGTTCATTCAGTGAATAATCATTTGTGAGTACAGTGAATTATTGCGTTATCGCACACGAGAGAAAGTACTGAAAACTCCCGTGCTAATATTTCATAATATATTGTTGGATAAATAACAGTGTAAGACCATTACAGTGAATCGTTGTAGAATTGATTGTAGAAAAGACTGTTTGAGCCTGAGTACAGTGTAACTAAGTAATTCGGTTTATTTGTGCCAATATCGAGTGTGCGAGTTTCTAGTAATATTGGAGAATTTAAAGAAACCGAGCGCGTGAATCTAGCAAACAAGCAAATTTCGCGCGGAGAGTCCATTGCGATCAGCTGTTCTTGACACTTGATGAGGAGGGGAGAGTGTTGCCCTCTAGCGGTCGCATAATATCCGTGGGAATTACCGGCCGAGTCAGGATCAGTTGATTTATTGATTATTGTTTGGCTTTGTGACATCTTTCATACATTTTAAGTAAAATACAAAACTCTCTTTGGTTTTTATCATCCCCTCCATTGATCTTGTGGCTATATTATACTGGTAAATATAGAGTGATAACAATAAGTACCTGCCTGATTCCTGATCTTTGAGTATGACCTTGCCAAGGCTACCACTGAATACACCAGTCCACTGATGGTGTTACTGGCCACCTTAAACACCAGTTGGCGATCTTGTGAATAACCGTAGAGCCCTATTGTTGGGGAGGGCACACGACAGTCGATGTGATCGAGTCGTGTTCTCACTCTTTCTTAATAAGAGGCCGTTAAGATTGACTGGGAGACTCTCCTGGCGTGCAGTGGCGCCGTGAGGATCGAGGGAAGACCCGCAGGGCTACGGTGAGTTACCTTGAGCATAACTATTGCTTACCCCAGAGTAAGGGTAGAGAATAATATAGAGGTGAAAACCCCCAACATTGGCTACCTTGCCAGGATATAGATCGGAGTAAAGGTTGCAGTGGTACTTGGCAGTGGTGTTAGAGATCAGGTGCAGGTTAACACTCGTAGCACAAGATGGAGGATGATAAAGTATCGAGGTTTATTGACTCTAGAGACGAACAGGTGCTGGAAGAGTGCACCAAGGCACAGTTACAGGCTATAGCGGATCATTTTGGAATAAAGCTGAAATCTGCCCGAGTTGGTGAAAGAAGACTAGAGATAATGGCTCAGCTAAAGGCTCGAGACGAAGCTTTGGGGGAGGAACGGCCCCAAACACCTGCCAGTGAGGGTGAACACCTGAGTATTGGTGGAAGCAGCAGGGGATCCAGCGGCAGCAGGCACAGCATTAAGCTGGAAATAATGAAGCTGCAGCTAGAGGCACAGCAGCGCAAAGAAGAGCGAGAGGCACAGCAGCGAAAAGAAGAGCGAGAAGCAGAGGCACAGCAGCGCAAAGAAGAGCGAGAGGCACAGCAGCGCAAAGACGAGCGAGAAGCAGAGGCACAGCAGCGCAAAGAGGAGCGAGAAGCAGAAGCACAGATGAAGCGTGAGGAGCGAGAAGCACAGCTGCGCCGGGAAGAGCAAGAGCGAGAAGCACAGCTGCGCCGGGAAGAGCAAGAGCGAGAAGCACAGCTACGCAGGGAAGAACGAGAGCAAGAAGTTAGGCTGAGACAAATGGAAATAGAAGCCAACCAGGAGGTGGAGCTGAAGCGAGCTGAACTGGGACTAGGTGCCCCTGCCCCGCCACAGGAAGACCGACGAGTGAGGGAACGAGACCTGCCGGTCTTTGTGCCTAGTGAAGCCGAAAGTTTCTTCGATCACTTTGAGAGAGTTGCTGCTATGAAGAGGTGGCCGAGGGCGGAGTGGGCGGAGTTGGTCCAAGGAAGGCTCACAGGGGAAGCTCGCCAAGCCTTCACTATGCTCGACTTCCAAGAATGCACTAACTACGATGCGGTAAAACGAGCTGTGCTCCGTTCCTTTAAGCTCACGCCAGAGTGTTACAGGAAAGAGGTTTAGAGAATGTACCCGGTTCACCAGGAAAATCGTATGCGGAGACGGCGAGGGACATTGAAAGAAAGCTCCTTAAGTGGCTGGACTCTGAAGAAGCAAGGGTCGGTCGAAGAAGGTCAAGGAACTAATGGTCCATGGAAAAGTTTATGTCCGTGCTCCTCCCTGAGATCAGGATGAGGGTAAAGGAGGCGGACATAAAGGACCTGAGGGCCGCAGCCGACCGGGCCGACATGCTAGAAGAAGCCCTACGCCCACGCCGAGAGGGACAGAACCGACCACCCGCATACGTCGGAAACGATCGGAGTTATAGAAGGACGGATGGATGGAGGACAGGAGCGAGTTCTCCCAAGTCCCACTTCTCAAGTTGGAACACCCGAGGAACAAAAGGTGTTGTAGAGCCGATAGGGGAGAACCAAGCTGAGAGCTCGGGAACTGTTACTGCAGGGAAAGAAACGACAAGTGAGGCGGGAAAGACACAGGGTGTGACGGTCTCTGGAGGCAGTGCTAAGGCGAGCGGTGGCGGATGGTCTCCGCCGAGGGGCCGCTGCTACAACTGCGGAATACCCGGACACGTCGCGCGGGAATGCAGTACGCCCTAAGCAGCGGGGACACGTCGCTTTAGTGATGTTCGAGGACCAGAGGGCCGAGGGAGTGCGGGATGAACCCGTGCTGAATGGGGAGAAGAAAATTCACCCAGTTCATGTGTCAAGGAACCGTAAGGATGGGGGTCGCAGACCCCATCCCAGTGAAGATGCTAAGAGACACCGGGGCTGACTTTACCCTGGTAAGTGAAACCCTGTTCCCCGAGGGTTACGAAAGTACCAGTGTGGGGGTGGCACGGGTGGCCACTGTGGGAGGCCCAGTGAGGATGCCCCTACACCAGGTAACTTTAAATTCCGATTATGGCTGCCAAACCCTAGTAGGTGGGAGTCTGTACATCAATGCCCAAGATGGAGGCACAGGTCATCTTGGGGAATGACGCGTGTGGAGGATATGTCCTCCCGCATCTCGTGAAGGGCGAAGAGTGCACAGAACAATACAGAGAGACAGGAGGAGAGTTGAACGCCTGTGGGAACGAGAAGGGAATCGCACCGGTGGCGATCCCAGTTTGTACTGAGACACCGAGACAACGCGAAGAACCAGGAGGTTGTGGATCTGATGGGGCTGAGGAGTCGATTGACGGCCTGGGAACAGATCACCTCTGCGTAGGACCCAGAGAACGAGTGGAGGGCGAGAGCAGCCCGAATGGTGAGTTGCAGGTGACACTCACCAGTTCTCTAGGGGTAAACCGCGCTCGTCTCGGAGAGTTACAGCAGGAGGAGTTCCCCAAATTGGTTAGTAAGGCCGAAGGAGGACGTGTGGGTCCTGAGAAGGCTTACTTTCCATTTATCTATATTATATATGCCATGCTATTCATGATGAAGGAACGATGGACTCCAGGAGCGACCGTGGGAACGGTGATTAAATATGTCCAGAAGTTCAAAGAACGTCTCACTCGAGCGAAGGGACTGGCTAGGAAACTCCTGAAGAAGGCGCAACGTAAGATGTCGAAGTGGTACGACAGGAGAGCTGCGCAGAGGGATTTTCAGATCGGATCCCAAGTATTGGTTGTGCTGCCAGGTAAAGGTAGAGTGACCAGGTCGCGGTTCAAGAGACCATACCGAGTGCTGCGACGGTTGGGTCCAGTGTCGTACGAGATTGGGAAGCCGGATGGATCCCGAAAGAAACAGGTGTGTCGCGCAGGCCGCCTGAGACCTTTCTTCACTGTGGAAGGTAAGAGCCGCCAAGCAGGACGGAACGATGTCCCGAGAAACCCAGCGGAAGACGGGTCTGAGTGTACCGAGGGACCGAGAACTCCCGGAGGAGGAAAGTAAGTGGTCCAGGGCGGACGGCACCAGTCTCACCCGCACTGAGAGTCTGACAAGGATCAAGGTCAAGCACATAAAGGGGAAGGACGACGTAGTAGCGGATGCCCTATCCCGCATCCACTAACCAGACATGACTCTTATTTTAAGGGGAGGGGTATGTGACGGAGTTCCCCCCCATTATAATTCTCCCACGCCTGCAGTAAGAGTCATGTCTAGCTTTTCCCAAGCGTTCTCTACGTTGCAGGCTACAATTTGATATATGGGAGAGAGTGAAGTGTTCTCGGAGAGCCGAGAAATTTGTGAAATAGTGATATTTTGGCCTGTGGTTTAGGCCCTTTAGGGAGCCAAGATGGCGCTTACCTCTCTGATCTCCCGCCAAAACCGTGTGACGTCAGTGGCACCGGATTGGTCACCGACAGCAGTGTGGCACCGGGAGCCAATGAAAACCTCCCATAGTAAAAGTGACGTCACGAATGGAAGGGGGTCCGGGCCAGCGCGCCACTGCTGGCGCCAGCAGTGAGACACGACACGTCATAGAGGTCGGACGTGCGACGAGTGGTCCTGTCTGTCGGACAGCTGTTTCCCACTACCGTGGATTTACGCGTCATCCTGAAGTCCGCCAGTACTCTGAGAAGTCTTCCCTAGTTCATGTGTTGAACCAGAAGAGGGAATTGACGGTTATTTGAGCAGCAAGTGCTCCAGTCAGGTACTGTGCCAGTAGCAGTGAAGCCGTGCAGTGACGTATGTTGACGTCTGTGGCAATTCACCAGTTCGTGACAGCGTAGTGGCTGACAGAGCCACTGGGTAGCTGAGGAAGAGAGGACTATTTGGGGAAACCGAACGACTGTAGCTGAGACGTAGGCGACAGCCGTTGCTGGGAGAAGACGACGGCCAGGAGACCGACTCCAACCTTCAAGAAGTCAAGAAGGAGGACGGACCTGCAGTGAGGAGGCACTGGAGACGACGCGCTAAACGGTGGGACGACGAGAGGCTCTGGTAGGACACGACGACGTGTAGTGTGGGGGCGTTCCCTGACACGAGGACCAGGAGCTACATCTCGACTCTCATCGGAGGATAGGGTGAAGTAGGTGGTTCTAGTTCCCTCCCCATTCCCCTTTAGTTAGCTGTAGTTATTTGGCTATATTATCTAGCCCGAAGATTTTATATGTCGTGAGCAAGTCTCACCTATGTCACGGTAAAGCACCTAGTGTGCTAGACAGTACTATCAAGAGTAGCTTGTAATATTCATGTTGATTATTGGTGTGTACAGGCACCAGGAACCAGTGATAAATTTACTGTGTTGTGTATATCTTTCTATAGATTTTTGATATGAACATATAGTGGTAAATTATATATAATATTATGCCGGTATTTGGAGGTTAGGCTATGTGCCCAGAAACTATTTATTTTCCATGTACTGATGATTGATTTATATACCATATATATGTCTATGTTCATTCAGTGAATAATCATTTGTGAGTACAGTGAATTATTGCGTTATCGCCCACGAGAGAAAGTACTGAAAACTCCCGTGCTAATATTTCATAATATATTGTTGGATAAATAACAGTGTAAGACCATTACAGTGAATCGTTGTAGAATTGATTGTAGAAAAGACTGTTTGAGCCTGAGTACAGTGTAACTAAGTAATTCGGTTTATTTGTGCCAATATCGAGTGTGCGAGTTTCTAGTAATATTGGAGAATTTAAAGAAACCGAGCGCGTGAATCTAGCAAACAAGCAAATTTCGCGCGGAGAGTCCATTGCGATCAGCTGTTCTTGACACTTGATGAGGAGGGGAGAGTGTTGCCCTCTAGCGGTCGCATAATATCCGTGGGAATTACCGGCCGAGTCAGGATCAGTTGATTTATTGATTATTGTGTGGCTTTGTGACATCTTTCATACATTTTAAGTAAAATACAAAACTCTCTTTGTGTTTTTATCATCCCCTCCATTGATCTTGTGGCTATATTATACCTGGTAATATAGAGTGATAACAATAAGTACCTGCCTGATTCCTGATCTTTGAGTATGACCTTGCCAAGGCTACCACTGAATACACCAGTCCACTGATGGTGTTACTGGCCACCTTAAACACCAGTTGGCGATCTTGTGAATAACCGTAGAGCCCTATTGTTGGGGAGGGCACACGACAGTCGATGTGATCGAGTCGTGTTCTCACTCTTTCTTAATAAGAGGCCGTTAAGATTGACTGGGAGACTCTCCTGGCGTGCAGTGGCGCCGTGAGGATCGAGGGAAGACCCGCAGGGCTACGGTGAGTTACCTTGAGCATAACTATTGCTTACCCCAGAGTAAGGGTAGAGAATAATATAGAGGTGAAAACCCCCAACAATATATATAGATGAGTCAGACATCAATAATGGTAATAACATAGTTACTGGGCACATAGCCTAACTCCCAACACTGGCATAATTATATATATATATTCTCTCACTATATGATCACCTTAAAGTCTCATGAAAGACATTCTCAACACAGTAAATTCATCAATTACTCCGGGTGCCTGCATACACCAATAATAATCATAAATATCATGAGTACTCTTTATAGTACCACTCTGCACACTGGTGCCTTACTGTGACATAGGTGAGGCTTGCTCACGACATACAAAATACTCAGGCTAAATAATATAGCTGACTAAAGGGGAATTGGGAGGGAAACTAGAATCACCTACTTCCACCTATCCTCCGATGAGAGTTGAGTTGTAGCTCCTGGTCCTGGCTCCTGCCTCGTGTAGGGAACGCCCCCACACACACACTGTCGCGTCCTCCAGGAACTCAATCAACGTCCCACCATAAGCGCGTCGTCTCCGTGCCTTTTCACTGCAGGTCCGTGCTCCTCCTCAACTTCTTGTAGGGTTGGAGTCGGTCTCCCGGCCATCGACTTCTCCTCCCAGCTACGGCTGCCCGCCTACGTCTCGGCTGCAGTCGTTCGGATTCCCGAATAGTTTCCTTCTTCCTCTGCTTCCCAGTGGCTCGGTTCAGCCACTACGCCGTCACAAACGGGTGAACTGCCTCAGACGTCGCATACGTCACTGCACAGACTTCACTTCTTCTTGCACAGTACCTGTCCTGGAGCACTTGTTGCTCAATATCCGTCGATTCCCTCTCTGGTTCAACACATGAACGAAGGAAGACCTCACAGAGTACTGGCAGACTTCGGGTGACGCGTAAAATCCACGGGAGCGGGAAACAACTGTCAAACTGACAGGACCAATCTTCGCACGTCCAACCACCTTGACGTGTCGTGTCAGACTGATTCCCTCACGGAGAATTGGCTCATCCACTACGTCATCACTGTGGAGCTATCAGCCGTCGCATACGTCGCTGCCTAGACTCCACTCTTGCACAACACCTGTTCCTGGAGCACTTGTTGCTCAATATCCCGTCAATTCCTTCTTCGGTTCAACACATGAATGAAGGAAGACCCCACAGGTGTTGGGAGACCACGGGTGATGCGTAAGTCCTCCGGAGACGGGGTAAACTGTCCAACTGACAGGACCCCCCAGTGCACGTCCGACCTCCTTGACGTGCTGTCTTAGACTGATGGCGCCAGCGCGGCGCGATGACCGGACCCCCCTTCCTTCGTGACGTCATATTCGCCATGGGAGGTTTTCATTGGCTCCCTGTGCCACGTCGCTGTCGGCGACCAATCTGGTGTCACTGACATCACACAGTTTTGGCGGGAAAACAGAAGAGCCAGCGCCATATTGGCTTCCTAAAGGGCCTAAACCACAGGCCAAAAGACTCTTCTTTTACAAATTTCTCGGCACTCCGAGAACACTACATTCCCCCACATATATCAAACTGATGCCTGCGACGTAGAGAACGCTCGGGTAAAGTGGACATGACTCTTACTGCAGACGTGGGAGAAATATAAGGGGGGGAACACCGTCACAATATATATATATATATATATATATATATATATATATATATATATATATATATATATATATATATATATATATATATATATATATATATATATATATATGTCGTACCTAATAGCCAGAACGCAATTCTTGGCCTACTATGCAAGGCCCGATTTGCCTAATAATCCAAGTTTTCATGAATTAATGTATTTTCGTCTACCTAACCTACCTAACCTAACCTAACCTAACTTTTTCGGCTACCTAACCTAAGCTAACCTATAAAGATAGGTTAGGTTAGGTTAGGTAGGGTTGGTTAGGTTCGGTCATATATCTACGTTAATTTTAACTCCAATAAAAAATAATTGACCTCATACATAATGAAATGGGTAGCTTTATCATTTCATAAGAAAAAAATTAGAGAAAATATATTAATTCAGGAAAACTTGGCTTATTAGGTAAATCGGGCGTTGCATAGTAGGCTGAGAAGTGCGTTCTGGCTACTAGGTACGACATATATATATATATATATATATATATATATATATATATATATATATGTCGTACCTAGTAGCCAGAACGCACTTCTCAGCCTACTATGCAAGGCCCAATTTGCCTAATAAGCCAAGTTTTCATGAATTAATGGTTTTTCGTCTACCTAACCTACCTAACCTAACCTAACCTAACGTTTTCGGCTACCTAACATAACCTAACCTATAAAGATAGGTTAGGTTAGGTTAGGTAGGGTTGGTTAGGTTCGGTCATATATCTACGTTAATTTTAACTCCAATAAAAAAAATTGACCTCATGCATAATGAAATGGGTAGCTTTATCATGTCATAAGAAAAAAATTAGAGGAAATATATTAATTCAGGAAAACTTGGCTTATTAGGCAAATCGGGCCTTGCATAGTAGGCTGAGAAGTGCGTTCTGGCTACTAGGTACGACATATATATATATATATATATATATATATATATATATATATATATATATATATATATATATATATATATATATATATATATATATATATATATATATGTCGTACCTAGTAGCCAGAACGCACTTCTCAGCCTACTATGCAAGTCCCGATTTGCCTAATAAGCCAAGTTTTCTTGAATTATTATATTTTCTCAATTTCTTTTCTTATGAAATGATAAAGCTACCCATTTCATTATGTATGAGGTCAATTTCTTTTTATTGGAGTTAAAATTAACGTAGATATATGACCGAAGCTAACCAACCCTACCTAACCTAACCTATCTTTATAGGTTAGGTTAGGTTAGGTAGCAGAAAAAGTTAGGTTAGGTTAGGTTAGGTAGGTTAGGTAGTCGAAAAACAATTAATTCATGAAAACTTGGCTTGTTAGGCAAATCGGGCCTTGCATAGTAGGCTGAGAAGTGAGTTCTGGCTACTAGGTACGACATATATATATATATATATATATATATATATATATATATATATATATATATATATATATATATATATATATATATATATATATATATATATATATATATATATATATATATATATATATATATAATGTTGTACCTAGCAGCCAGAACGTTGTACTTGGCCTACTATGCAAGGCCCGGTTTGCCTAATAGGCCACGTTTTGCTGAATTTATATATTTTTCCAAATTTCAAAAAGAAATTTGGGTTTCTGAGAAAACTGAGGAAACAAAAATTGTACCACTTACGGGCTATTCATGCCCGTGCCACCTCTTGGGTGGCTTAATCTTCATCATCATCATCATCGGAATAGCGGACAGTACAATTTCCACAGTCAACAATGTAGCACTCGGCGTGTACAGTCCTAATCGACCCCAAGACGCTACAGCTTTGACACAGACCAGACAGCAGACTACGACCACATCCAGCTACAACGCTCTCGCTCCCCAAGTTCAGACACTCAATTCCCACTCGAGCTGCCACGCTCTCCCACATAGAGCTCCGCGACTCCGGCCTCACTCAGCTTTCTGCTCTGCTCCAAGCTCCGTCTCAACGTTTACGACAACGCCACCAACCGACTACTGTTATCAAGACTACTAAATAAATATGAAAACTCACTAAACAATGAGTATCTAATCTACCCAACAACGTAACATAACCGTACGTTACATTGGTGACCCCAGAGTTTCGACGATACCCAGCCACGATGGACTACAACATGGACTCTCAATGGACCTAAATATAACCCATCATAATGAGACAGACATTGCAGCCAAATTAGCGTGTAACAAGTTTGAAGTTGAATTAGATCTAGGTATCCCCATCTCTGCTGTCAAAACTGTATTGGTCCAAACATTCAGATCTGATAGGAAAGAACTTACTGACTCCCAACGACCTGAAAGTACTAGTATAAAAAGCTATGATTTGTTCAGATCTGAAACCTACATCTATAGGCAGCACAAAACGTCCACTAGACAGTGCGACACAGTGGTTGCAAGGATTAGGTTGGGTTACCGTTACCTGTGGCAGGTGGCTGCAGGTGACGGGTCTCCCAATCCTGGGCACTCCAGATGCAAACTCTGTGAGCAGGAACTACGGCATGATCTCCCGCACTACATCACTGAATGCCCAGTTATTAGACCTTTCAGACCAGTTGGCATGAGGGACCTGGAGCTTTGCAATTACTTTATTCACTCTCGTATTCTTGAAGATATCCTCACAGTATACCCAAAATTTGCCAGTGCAGGCTATTAAACACATGGCTCTGTATGACTAACCATCCTGCGAGATGGGGACTTGTATTACCACTGCTACCTTATTCAATCTTGTGTTGTTGATATCCTCAAAATGCATCCGGAGTCTGCCAGTGCAGACCGCTTATCACATGCCTCTGTATGACTAACCATCCTGTATGATGGGGATTTTTTAGCATCACCTAGTTAGCTTTTTTGACACACTGTACTCCACTTCATATAGTCTAGGGTAGCAACACTAATGCAGATGTACCTAAGGTGTTAATAAAAAGAAAATCAATGGACCTCTACTGCTACTGCTGCATGGTGTGGACGACGATACCTAGCCACGATGGACTACAACATGGACTCTCACTGGACCTCTACTGCTACTGCTGCATGGTGTGGACGACGATACCTAGCCACGATGGACTACAACATGGACTCTCACTGGACCTCTACTGCTACTGCTGCATGGTGTGGACGACGATACCTAGCCACGATGGACTACAACATGGACTCTCACTGGACCTCTACTGCTACTGCTGCATGGTGTGGACGGCGATACCTAGCCACGATGGACTACAACATGGACTCTCACTGGACCTCTACTGCTACTGCTGCATGGTGTGGACGACGATACCTAGCCACGATGGACTACAACATGGACTCTCACTGGACCTCTACTGCTACTGCTGCATGGTGTGGACGACGATACCTAGCCACGATGGACTACAACATGGACTCTCACTGGACCTCTACTGCTACTGCTGCATGGTGTGGACGACGATACCTAGCCACGATGGACTACAACATGGACTCTCACTGGACCTCTACTGCTACTGCTGCATGGTGTGGACGACGATACCTAGCCACGATGGACTACAACATGGACTCTCACTGGACCTCTACTGCTACTGCTGCATGGTGTGGACGACGATACCTAGCCACGATGGACTACAACATGGACTCTCACTGGACCTCTACTGCTACTGCTGCATGGTGTGGACGACGATACCTAGCCACGATGGACTACAACAAGGACTCTCACTGGACCTCTACTGCTACTGCTGCATGGTGTGGACGACGATACCTAGCCACGATGGACTACAACATGGACTCTCACTGGACCTCTACTGCTACTGCTGCATGGTGTGGACGACGATACCTAGCCACGATGGACTACAACATGGACTCTCACTGGACCTCTACTGCTACTGCTGCATGGTGTGGACGACGATACCTAGCCACGATGGACTACAACATGGACTCTCACTGGACCTCTACTGCTACTGCTGCATGGTGTGGGCCGCTGCCACCTGTCATGGGACGCTCCCAACAACCTCACTTCAGCTATGATTTTCACCGCGATCATCTCTGCATTTTCATCAACTACAGCTTGCTGCACCGCGAGCGTTACTTACTCATCTGACAGTTTAATCAGCAACTACATCATGTGGGATCTACAGCCTGTCCTGCCCACTCTAAACATAGAGCTCTTGGCCAAGATCACTACTGAGAACGGTCATAGGCTGTTCAATCTTGTGTAGATAAAACAATAATAAAAAAGTATAGTGTAGTCTGAATGTACAAAGAATGAATATAAATAACTAATTGTAAATATAGGAAATTTAAAGAATGAAAATTTAAAGAATCTAATTTAACCCAGAGATAAAATAATCATAAGTACCCATATATGATCACAGATCACAGACTCAGCAACCGGCAACCGTCACGGCCGGACGTGTCCTCGTTGCTCCAGCTCTTCTCTCTCGCACCCAGCACTGCCGGGTGGGTAAATAATTGGCAGCAGACTTGCGTCTCTCTAGCTGGTCAGACCCCACTCCTAACTTGGTGTTTTATGCCGGGTAGAGACGGGAGGCCATCTCCAGTGACGGGTAGTCTTTGAGAGAGAGACCCATCGACCACCAGGAAGCTCATCATGCGTCACAAGATCCGGGGAACGCCCCTTAACGAGCAACCATTCTCCAAGACATCTCTCCTGAAGCTCTTTAAAGACATTGCAGGAGTGACACCCAACGACATCAAACAGGAAGGCACGGACATCCTCTTCTTCTTTTATAGTGAGGAGGAAGTCGACAAACTTCTGTTTTTCAGCGCCATTTTCTCCAACCAACACCTTCGTCTCAACTTCCCACGCCAGTACCTGGCTGAACACTGTCGTTATTCATGACCTCGGCCAATGGATCGTGGAACAAGATGAAGCTGATGAAAGAGCGTTCATGCGCGACTTCAAGGCATCAAACCCGGACCTAGGGCTTCACGAAGCTCACTTCTTCAACAGAAATCGCTCCCTGAAGCTGACCTTCGAGACAGTACTGCGGCTACTATGGCTACCAGAAATGGTGTTTACAGCTTTGGTATTCACATTCCTTCATTCCGTGTGAAGATGGAACGTTTCCACATGGTCAACCAGTGCCTCCGGTGCTACGAGTACACCCACTCCACCAGCAGATGTACCCAGCGTATTCAGAAGTGTAGCCTCTGCTCAGCTGACCACCATTACTCCATCTGCAAGTCTGAAACACTATGCTGCTTGCTGTGCACAGGCGACCATCCGGCAATCTCCATACGTTGTCCTCATAGACAAGACGTCATTAAAAACATGGAGAAATCCACATCTTCAACCGGAGCCAGTACCTCTGAAGCAACAAGCCAATCACCGACCACCTCTACTTCAGGTTTCAACGCCCAAGCCGCCATTTTCCCGGAGCTTCCGGGAGGACGTCCCACTGCTACTACCAGCCAATGGGGAGCCAGTTCCCAAACGCCAACCTGCGATTCGTCGAGCCAGCCATCATCCCCGGCCCACACCGACCAACCACTGAACAGCACAGTTCAACTATTAACATCGGCGGCCAGCATGATAGCTTGCAATAACCCCCAGGAATACGTAAGAATATTAAATATTCTATACAAAGCAAATGGTCTTCCAGCTTTCATAGTTCCAGAAGAAGTCTTCACCAACACCACTTCAAGTTCTCAAGATACAGTCTTGGTCCCTGACATCACCGTGAACGCCGCCGTGCTCACGGATCTACTATCAACAGCAAAGCCTGCTCCTCCAGCAACTTCATCACAAGCCACCCATACGCCGACGCCTCCGCTATCGACTACTGCTACAGTACCATCTCTCGTGTGCGAACCCTCTCAACGTCAAAAATCAGCTGCAACTCCCATTAAGCCTCAACAGGCAAGAACTGAACCTCCAAGATTCACTGCATCTACTCCTGACTCAGCTGACTCATCAGATGAGGACGTCTCGGTGGGAACACCACCTCCTCCACTGAAGCAACCCAACACAACAGAAGATTTCCGGCTGGAAGCTACCTCCAACGATAGCCTCACCGTATCAACACGAAGCAAGACCAACAAACAGGCCAGGAGGCCTGGGAAGAAGAAAAACACCGACGATCTGTGTCCGAGTACATCAAGGAATCAGTAGAACACCAACGCAAAGCTGTAAAGAACACCGCGACGAGAAGCCCTGCCTCCTACAAGACACATCAGCGAGCACCCATGAGAACTCCACTCTACCACCACACAGCAGCATCAGCTGCAACTCTTACCCACGGTGGTTGGGCCACCGATCTTTCATCTCCCCTCTTCACCTCGTCTCCAGTTCCTCGCTCAAGATTTCTGCATCCTCGCCCCCGTCTTCAACCCCCTGCTTGCCTGCTCTAGGGCTTTATAATCGGTTAACCCATATATAAGTGAGGGGATGCAAGGAAGTAATTGCATACGGGTATTATATATAATTTTATAGTTATAAGAATAAATTAAATATCACCTTGGTGTAGTGTTAAAAAGAACCAAGGATCAATACTATGTCAAAGGTAGATCATAAATATATAAATAATAAACCAGTCACAGTGTATTCTTTTGTTTAAATTTTTTTAAATTTTGCCCCGAGGGGCGAGTTTATTGGGCAGCGCCACTCATCTTGTGAGTGAACATACCGCCATAGCAGAATGTACAACACTCCCCAATAGGAAGAAAACCCGCTGGGTTGTTCATCCTGTCACTTGTACCCAGACACAGCTGGGACTTGCTTAACTGTCTCAAGTGAACAGCTCCTCAAACAAGAAGATTAACATTTATCAACCCTTAAAAGCTTACGTTATCTTGCGGGTGCAAAATGGGGAAATCTTTTAAGAACAGTATCAATATTTGACAAATAGTGTTTTCCTAACTCAAACAATGTGGGGTTTATTATTCTACAGTTATTCCTAATGTCTCTCAGGTGTTCACATTCACGTAGATAGTGGTCAAGGCGGTGTCCATCACTCTCACCACAGATTCTGCAACTTCGCTGATCAACTGTTGTTTCCATTCCAAATCTCCATGGATATTTGTATCCAAGACGGATTCTCGCTATTACAGATTCTCTCACTCGTCGTCCTCCTCTTCGGCCATACTGATTGGGATTGCCAGCTGCAACCATGTTGTACCATCGTACAGATTCACTGGTTTGTGCTTCTATCCTCCTTTCCTCAGTTACCTTGTCACGGTGATGTTGCCTGATAATACCTCTAATTTGTAGTTGAGTCTTGGGTATGAAGTATTCAATATGGTCTCCTTCAGCGCCTTCAGCAGCCAGCACATCTGCTCGTTCATTCCCACATATTCCAACATGGGAGGGGATCCACAGAAACTTGATGACTCTTCCCTGATTGGTAAGTACTCTCACAGCTCTCTTGATTTCAGCGACTATTGCAAGATTTTCTGCCTGATTTTTACTTAGGCTTTGCAGTGCTGCTTTTGAATCGGTGCAAATCACTGCACCATTAGTGTTCCGTTCAAGAAACCTTAACGCCATAACAATGGCAGTTAGCTCTGCTTGCGTTGAAGAGGCATAGTTCTCAATACGTGCTTTTTCTTCATTTCTGCGTTGGAAGGTATTATCCTTGATTACCGTGTATGCTGCACCAGCCCTGCCATTGATAGGATTAGATGACCCGTCAGTGTAGATTTGATCTAGTTCATCTCCGGCTTCTTTATAAATGTCCTCGAGATACTTGTGCCTCATTTCTTGTGGTATCATGTTGGATTTTTTCATTGCCATTTCATTGATGTTTAGTTAAACCAGACATTCTCTTCCGTTATTATACATACTATTCCACCCCTCAATGTGAAGCCGGTGGAGGGTCCGTTCATAAAGAACATTTTAAGTTAAATTAAGTTTCTAATACACGCCTTGTTTTATAGGGACGGGGTGAGTGTGGAGGGAACCACATTCAAAATGCCCGCCAGGGAATATTTCTTATGTTAGCCGCTCCTGATTGGTGGGCGGCAATCCGACGCCGTGCATCTGCGCATCACCCACGCGCATGCCCGGAGGCGACAGAAGAGAGCAGAGAAGAACCGCACCGCAGCGAAGACACACCTGTTAGTGACGCCTCCTGGACATTGGTCATCCAGCACCTCGTATTGGCCAGCTACCATTGGACCTCGCCCATCCTCGCCCCTGAGAAGCCGTAGTATTGCTTCAGCCCGCCCCTGAGAAGCCGTCGTATTGCTTCAGCCCGCCCCTGAGAAGCCGTCGTATTGCTTCAGCCCGCCCTGAGAAGCCATCGTATTGCTTCAGCCCGCCCCTGAGAAGCCGTCGTATTGCTTCAGCCCGCCCCTGAGAAGCCGTCGTATTGCTTCAGCCCGCCCCTGAGAAGCCGTCGTATTGCTTCAGCCCGCCCCTGAGAAGCCGTCGTATTGCTTCAGCCCGCCCCGAGAAGCCGTCGTATTGCTTCAGCCCGCCCCGAGAAGCCGTCGTATTGCTTCAGCCCGCCCCGAGAAGCCGTCGTATTGCTTCAGCCCGCCCCGAGAAGCCGTCGTATTGCTTCAGCCCGCCCCGAGAAGCCGTCGTATTGCTTCAGCCCGCCCCGAGAAGCCGTCGTATTGCTTCAGCCCGCCCTGAGAAGCCGTCGTATTGCTTCAGCCCGCCCTGAGAAGACTCGAGAAGTTGGCACTGATGTTTGCCGCCCCCCCCCCGGCTCGCCGAGGCCACATCACTGGCCAGTGTTGGAAGGTGGAGAAGTTGGCACTGATGTTTGCCCCCCCCCCACCCCCGGCTCGTCGAGGCCACATCACTGGCCAGTGTTGGAAGGTGGAGAAGTTGGCACTGATGTTTGCCCCCCCCCCACCCCCGGCTCGTCGAGGCCACATCACTGGCCAGTGTTGGAAGGTGGAGAAGTTGGCACTGATGTTTGCCCCCCCCCCACCCCCGGCTCGCCGAGGCCACATCACTGGCCAGTGTTGGAAGGTGGAGAAGTTGGCACTGATGTTTGCCGCCCCCCCCCCACCCCCCGGCTCCCCGAGGCCACATCACTGGCCAGTGTTGGAAGGTGGAGAAGTTGGCACTGATGTTTGCCCCCCCCCCCCCGGGCTCCCCGAGGCCACATCACTGGCCAGTGTTGGAAGGTGGAGAAGTTGGCACTGATGTTTGCCGCCCCCCCCCCCCCGCCCCCCGGCTCCCCGAGGCCACATCACTGGCCAGTGCTGGAAGGTGGAACACTCACGTGGTCTGAGCTCTGGCTAGTTTTGTACATGGTGTTGTGTTTGAGAACTTTGTATCAACATTTATGTTAAGCCGATGATGCCAGTGATGCATTACCAAGGTGATGGGTCAGGGTGACCAGTGGATTTCACAGTGGGATCTTTTTTGGAACTGTGGTTGGTGACTTTTGTGTGTCAAGCTGTTGTTGACTCTGCTGGGGGGAGGGGGGGGCACCTTGCCCGTTCCTAGACGACTTAGTGTTGTGGGCAGGAGAAGACATGACTGAGATTTTGGATGTCCTTATTGAGACTTGACCACCCCCCCCCCCTCCACCCCATCAGTGCTATCTGTCACCCCCGCACCTTGTTAAGACCTTATGGTCAGCAAGGAACTAGTATACCACAGTTACCAGGTGCTGGAGCCTAGTGACAGCTGGCAACCTCATAAGTGCTATTGGGAGTTTTGTTCTGCGTGAATTTGTATGAATATATTATGGTGTCATGCTTATAATTTGGCCCCAGTCAACTGGTAACTTTTGTTGGACTTTTCCTTATCATCTAGACGTAACTATTGTAGGCCAGGAGGCTCTTGGTAATTTGTGTAAGGCACTACGCCGCCAGGGAGGCTCTGGGGGTTCATGACATGACATTCCTGTTACCACCCTTGAGACTAAATAAGGTTCTTCTCCCCGCAGTGCAATAAAGAAAATAATAAATCGGCCTTGCCAACAACTGTCTAGGGGTAAATATACATCACTGCATAAAATGGAGAACAATATATTTATGCTAAGGGGGGACAATCAAACCAACACTTAAATGTATCAATAATAACCAGAAATATTCTTCAGCATGCAAATCATAGAATAACCTCCTTATTGAGACATGAGCACTATCACTAAGACATGGATTAATTAGAGAGATATATACAATATGATCTAACCAGATAATTAACATTTATATGGGCTAAAATAACAGTGACCAATGACTTAACTTAAACATGACTCCTCACGACAGCAGCCGCCACGCTTCTGCCCACGCCTTGGACCGCAGGCCAAGCGTCTACCAAAAAATCAACTAACCGTCCACACAAAACATTGTGGAAAATCTAATAATAAAACGCAGCACTAATATTCAAAACATTGTTAAACTAAAGAGTAGTAAACACTGGTACAACATTCCATACAATAATACAGAAACCAAATATGGGCATAACTCAAATGGAAAACTATAAACACTCGATTGACAACAATGTTCCCACACTGGCCATATCCAAATATGGTCAACCGCCCACACGGAGAAACTACATGAGAATTTAACACCAAAAGCCTCACACAATATAATGTAACTCATGCACACTACTGCATGCTATAATATATATATATATATATATATATATATATATATATATATATATATATATATATATATATATATATATATATATATATATATATATATATATATATATATATATATATATATATATATATATATATATATATATATATATATATATATATATATATATATATAACATACAAAATCTTATATCATACAACTAGATGCTATATTAAGAACAAGACAATAAAGTATTATGAGAATCAAGAGTAATGGCAGAATCCTAGCGAGATTCGTAACATCCCTCCCGTCCCCTAAGAAAAAAATGAAATTAACTGAAGGTTGATTTCATTTTTTTGACTGCATGAAATATAACATGTAAGATAACATGAAAATAAAACATGAAAATGCTTCGACTAAAATTTAAGTGCAAAGCAATGAAATCTCACACAGTAAAAAAATACAAAAATTTCATACATCTTATGAATAGAAACACTACATAGGTTTCACTGGAGTATGCAAATTTATCTCTCCAGGGTACTATCTCATTTATATCACTTAGTTTCAGATCATATTTCACACTCTTATCTACAACATTATCATTATTAGAATTGTCAAGAAAGGTAGCTGCTTTCACACAGTTATCACGGCAATTTATCTTTCTATCTGTTGCTACTATTTCTCTGAGATCAGTCCCATATTTCCAATTGATCCATTTTCTATATGGTGACATTTTCCAAGACAGACTCCCTTTCCCATTACTCCCTTTTTCTGGAGCTGAACTGCTTAATTGAAGCTGACTGGATGTACAGTAGATTTGGGACTTCTCCTGGGTATGCTCTGACACAGACATCTGCTCTTCATCCCTCTTGATCCTCTGTGGAACACATACTCTCGCGCAATGGATACTAAAATTAGAGAAATTAGCATTAAACCTCACAATTATGTATAAAACTTTCCCATTCATAGAACCTTCCGAAACACAAGACACCGACTTAGCAAACCTTTGACCTTCAAACCAAGAAATACAACCCAAGATAAGTGCAAAGACTACCTGATCGAACTGACTCAGATGATCCATAAGGAACACAGAAATCAATTGCCTCATAACTCTGTCATAACGATCAGTGAAAGAAAACAGGCATATGCCTAGGCACCATATCTCAATCATAACTCTCAAGACAAGTTCACACCTCCTGATGGTGAACTTGAACACAACACACACTATCATCAACCTTCTAGTCTTCCAAAAGACTAAGTAAAACATGCCAAAAACTTGACAACCCTCACCATCACTTCCCAAGTGATTTACGTCTGATGACAACCAATCAACCAAGAGGTTTAAGGGTCTTAACATCTTGAAGATGAACAGCAGATTACCTGGGAAACACCCAAGGACAATCTGTAACCCTTCACAATGATTAACACTAGGTAGGATAACCTTATCCTCCAACTTGAAATACACACCTGGAGCCTCAAACATCTGCTCCCCAGTATGATTTAATCCTTCACCCACAATATGATTCTGAAAATCAACTCCAATATGACTCTGAAAGTCAACACCACACTTGAGTGGAACATACACTTTTATCACTCGTGCATCAAAATAACCTGGATCTGAATATAGAGACACTGCTCTAGCATAACTCACCACTTCCTCAGAACTACTGGTTGCACAACCTACTTGAGTAAACTCTCTCTGCTCAACCACAAGGCTGGACAAAGATGTCCCACAGTCCATTACTTCACACGAAAATGGCTCCTGCAGAATAAAAGTAGATTTCAACATCCTACACACACTCTGACTCAATGTACACAATGAGAAATACTTACTCCACATGGAATAAGAATCACAACTCCGCAACTTAGATCCAAATGCTACTTTACCACTCTTAATGATTTTACCAAAATTTCCTCCCATGACTTCTGGAGCAGCTTGGAGTACTGTCTGCTCACAATCAATAATATCACTACCAAGCTGGGTCACATCCTCACAGACAACTGAAGAGGGAGGCTCAATGGGTCTCCATCTACTCAACAGAAGCTGATCCTCTGGCTGCTTTCCCACACTCTCCAAAACTGGATCTACAGTACAGACTGTCTCCTTGCTTCTCTCTGAAATCTTAGGGTCAGTTCTACTCAATGCACATAAATTAAGGGAATCTGAAACGAGCGGGCAAGTAACAGGTAATTTGACCTCCTCCCCTATACTATCACCTTGACTAGGGTGAGGCGGGGCCTCTACAACAGACTTACTCTCGACAACTGATTCTAAACGTGGAGTGAGCGGGAATACTTCTGCCAACCCGACATCTTGTCCTAAACCATTCACTTGGCTGGAATACAATAGAGTCGTGGCTTTTAAGTTTCTCTCAACTCCTGGCACAACGTTCGTAGTGAGCGGGCAAGACAATGGTACATGGACATCCTTTCCCAATTTATTGGAATAAAGCAGAGTCATAGTATCAGGCTTACTCTCAACAACTAAATCGGCCACACAGGAATCTGGAACAACCACATCCCACTTCTCCACTGAAGGGGTACTGGTTACTGGAACAAATGCTTGAGTAACAACATCAGAACTGACAACTGGATTTATATTAGTACTGACATCAGCACAGGTAGAATGGACAAAACCATCTATTACAACCGGTTGTTCATTCCTAGAACTAACTTCAGCACAGGCAGAATAAACAACATGGTCTGCAACTGGCTGGTTAAACAAACGGGGATCATTCTCACCCACAACATGATTTATGGCCACATCATTACCCAATATAACATCCACACCTGGGATGGGCAACTGGGTACTAACACCCACAGTGCATACACTTGGAGTAATGGTGGATCTTAAAGTAACATCTATCAGAGGTACAGTTTTACATCCTGCAACACTCTGAAGAACTACAGACTTCCTAGTATCTCTCTTTTCAACATTAGAGAGTATACTGGCAGAAATTAAGGTTTGGGAAGCACCAGTATCACGAAGAAGAACCACTGGCTTCCATTTCCCATTAACACACAAAACTTCACCTGAAGACATATATGGAGAATACTGTTTCACCCAATTGGGGTTTACAGTTACAGGTTCCTTAGTTAATTTATTTTGCACACCTCTACAATAAATGAGACCAGTTGGTCTTAACTCAGGGTGCAAAGCATAACATGAATTTACCACATGACCTCTTCTCCTGCAATGCGTGCAATACCTGCTAGTGGTCGGAACAGCCGAACCCACTGCAGGCTTAATCACTACATTACTTGAGGTTGACAACCCTGTCTGTTCCTCAGATTTAGGCTTTACAGGAGAAGGGTTAAGGGGAGAAGGTGAAGTAGCTGGTCGAGTCTGGAAAACATGATTTTTATGAGCATAATGATTAGTTTTAGCATTTAAATGGTTAAATGGTGCTCTGAAAGGTACTTTAGTAAGTAGTTCATGTTCATCAGCTAGCTTGGCTAATTTGATAAGATCAGTGGTTTGTTTATTTTCAGCCATAAATAAAGCTAATTTCTCTGGTAGACATCCCACTACTTCCTCAGTTACTATGAGGTCTCTTAAAGTCTCAAACTCTGTAATATTAAGTGCTTTAATCCATCTGTTAAAGTAATTTCATTTTACTCTTACAAAGTCAGAAATAGTCTGGTCATGTGCTCTTTTTAAACTTCTGAATTTTATTCTATGTGCCTCTGGGATCTGCTGGTAAGCATTCAAAATACTCTGCTGAACAAATTTAAAATCGAAAGAATTCTCAGCCGGCAAAGATGCAAATACCTCTTGAGCTTTACCCTTAAATTGTCCTTGTAATATGCTAACCCATTGATCGACAGGCCAGTTCATGCTGACTGCTAGTTTCTTAAAGTGCAAGAAAAATATTTCTGGATCTTCTTCATTAAACTTAGGTAATTCTACATGTTTACTGTACTTAGAAGAACTATTTGTACTCTCTGGATTATTACTAGTGTTACCCAGACCTGCCGCAATCCTCTGCTGTTCTAACCTGTTATTATTTTCAGCCATACTCTGCTGAATTTCTAATTGTTTAGTCTGCTGCTCTGCTAGTCTTAACTGAGCCTCCAACTCAAGGTGTTTTGTCTGGTTCTGCAACTCCAACCTCTGCTTATCTGCTTCCAACCTCTGCTTGTCTGCTTCCAGCCTAGCCAATTCTAATTGAGTCTCCAACTCCAACTTTAAGATTGCCACCTTGTCACTTGACTCTTCTTCTAACTCTCCCAAACACTCTTCTTCAAGTCTCTCCTCCTCCACCAAGTGTGTGACAATCACTCTTAACACTTGAGCTTTCAACATTTTACTGGAAACTGCTATGTTCAATTTATCAGCCAGCAATAACAAACCAGACTTCTTTAAGTCTTTAATTTTACCAAAATTTGGCTGATCTACCAGCGCAGCAACCTGATCCTCCATGGTTGGCTCAATAATCACAACTTACACTTGAAACAACACTGAAAATTATGCTTGGCCCCTGGCACAAGCTAAACACTTACCTCAAATCGTGAAGCGTGGAGAAGTTTTCACAGCAGCTCAGATTGAACAGATAATTTCACAGGCTTGATTAGGTGTCACAAGATAATCACAGAGTACCTAGGAAGGCAATTGCTATTAATAATTAGCACTGTTAATTGTACAAACATTACAGGGAATTAAGGCTTATTCTCCCGGACACAGGCCCTCATTTGTTACCACCCTTGAGACTAAATAAGGTTCTTCTCCCCGCAGTGCAATAAAGAAAATAATAAATCGGCCTTGCCAACAACTGTCTAGGGGTAAATATACATCACTGCATAAAATGGAGAACAATATATTTATGCTAAGGGGGGACAATCAAACCAACACTTAAATGTATAAATAATAACCAGAAATATTCTTCAGCATGCAAATCATAGAATAACCTCCTTATTGAGACATGAGCACTATCACTAAGACATGGATTAATTAGAGAGATATATATAATATGATCTAACCAGATAATTAACATTTATATGGGCTAAAATAACAGTGACCAATGACTTAACTTAAACATGACTCCTCACGACAGCAGCCGCCACGCTTCTGCCCACGCCTTGGACCGCAGGCCAAGCGTCTACCAAAAAATCAACTAACCGTCCACACAAAACATTGTGGAAAATCTAATAATAAAACGCAGCACTAATATTCAAAACATTGTTAAACTAAAGAGTAGTAAACACTGGTACAACATTCCATACAATAATACAGAAACCAAATATGGGCATAACTCAAATGGAAAACTATAAACACTCGATTGACAACAATGTTCCCACACTGGCCATATCCAAATATGGTCAACCGCCCACACGGAGAAACTACATGAGAATTTAACACCAAAAGCCTCACACAATATAATGTAACTCATGCACACTACTGCATGCTATAATATATATATATATATATATATATATATATATATATATATATATATATATATATATATATATATATATATATATATATATATATATATATATATATATATATAACATACAAAATCTTATATCATACAACTAGATGCTATATTAAGAACAAGACAATAAAGTAATATGAGAATCAAGAGTAATGGCAGAATCCTAGCGAGATTCGTAACAATTCCCCACCACTCATCATTTCTCATGCTTCAGGGCAAACTGGGACATGTTCAAACAACACATTGATGATACTAATCTCACTTATGAATACAATGACAAACATCACACTGACAGTGACACACAAGCACGCAACATACAAGACACCATCATACATGCAGCAAACATCACCATTCCTAACACAACACTCAAACCACATTTCACTTGTCAACCCTTCCGTTCTCACTAAACGCCTCCCAGCTTATCATCACTCTCGAGTCCTACACAACACATCGCTAGGGACAAGTACTCTGGGACCTCACAACACTAAAAAACCACATCCTCAACAGCCTAGAGTAAGACCACACAAAACACCTCATTGGACAAACAGAACAACACAGAACACTGACACAACAGGAATTCTGGACACAAATCAAACGCTTACAAGGATCAGTTCATACACCATTTAAATACCTTCTACAAAATAACAAAATCGCCGAACCTGACGAAGTACTTAACATTTTCAAACACCATTAGGATCGCATTTTTCATCCCCTTCCTCCTGAACCAACTGCCC
The DNA here is from genome assembly GCF_040958095.1 of Procambarus clarkii. Taxonomy (NCBI): domain Eukaryota; kingdom Metazoa; phylum Arthropoda; class Malacostraca; order Decapoda; family Cambaridae; genus Procambarus; species Procambarus clarkii. The sequence continues at coordinate 270,703 of NC_091210.1, read as the reverse complement.
TTCCCAACACTGAAGTAGTTGAAGACTGGGTACACCAAACCAGACGTGAAACTACACCTGACGACCTCATCCACCTTGACAACCTCAACTCTCACACTGAACTACAGACTCCGCTGACTCCAGCTGGTGTCAAGACAGCTCTCATGGGCACTCGTCACAGCGCCCCTGGTGCGTCTGACATTGGACACACCCTCCGACAATTACCAGCTTCTATCATTGCTGCTGTCACTAACTTATTCACCTCCCTTCTTGCCTCTGGTTATTTTCCTCTCACCGTCAACTCTGCCACTGCTGTTCTCATTCCATAACCTGGGAACCTCACACTGACACAATAAACTACAGACCCATCAGCCTTCTAGAGACACTTGGCAAAGTCTTTGAAAGGCAAGTTAACATGAGACTCACAACGCACCTGGAAGACAATGACTTGCTATTAAACAGTTTGACTTCCGGCCTCACCGGTCCACACATGACACCTTAAATATCATGACCAATTACATCAGCATCAACCATCACTAAAGGCTTAGGAGCGCACTCATCCCTAAGGACGTTGAGAAGGCCTTTGACACTGGCATGACGGCCTCAAATTATGCAAACAACTTTAATCTTCCCCATTATCACCACTAAACTTCTTGCTAACTACTTAGACAATAGGACAATGAGGATTAAGTTCATCCGACAACACACTGATTACTTCATATTACATGCCAGTGTTCCTCACGGCTCTGTCCTTGCCTGACACTTCACACCCTAAGCCTCACTACCATTCCTAACCCTATTCATTGCACCATATTAACTATATGCTATGCTGATGATGTCTCTCACATCACGTCTGCATGTCTCTCACCTGATCACGGAAAGCACAAGAACAACTTTATGTAGTAACAGAATGGGAGTATCACTGGCGCATTATAACCAACTTCAACAACTAAAAAATCCCCTACTTCTCTGTAAAGGAACTGCACACCCTATTCCAGTTCAACTCTATTCATTCTTCCTTAATCCTACTAACATTTCTGTATCTTGTTCCTCTTGGCCTCACACTTTATCAACAATTACTCTTTCACACACATTGCACAGAAACATGCAATAGTTCACCAGGCCATGAACAAATTATACAGACTTACATTTGTCAAACCTGATACTAAAACGCACCACTATAAAGCACTTACTAGACCACTCCAAACATATGCTCCACTTGCTCTCTCCTAAGCGGCAGTAACTAATAAACTAAATCTCCAGAGAATACAAAACAGAGCACTTAGATGTATTTATAACACTTGTCGGGAAGACTTCAATACCAGCGAAAGTCTTCATGAGAGTACCAACATTCCTGCCCTCAATGTCTACTGGAAAACTTTACTAGACAAACAACTTGACAGACTGCTCTCTTATCACCAACAACACATTGACTTTCTCTTACACTCTTTTAGACACCCACGGAACACACACGATCTCTTCTCTACCATCTATCCTCCTCCTAACTCTATATTTCGTTAGTTTTTACCTCTCAACACCCAGCACAAGCCATCCGTAAACGTTCAGCATTAACTGTGGTGGGACACGTGTTGGGGTGGTGGGACACGTGTTGGGGTGGCGGGACACGTGTTGGGGTGGTGGGACACGTGTTGGGGTGGCGGGACACGTGTTGGGGTGGTGGGACACGTGTTGGGGTGGTGGACACGTGTTGGGGTGGTGGGACACGTGTTGGGGTGGTGGGACACGTGTTGGGGTGGCGGGACACGTGTTGGGGTGGTGGGACACGTGTTGGGGTGGTGGGACACGTGTTGGGGTGGCGGGACACGTGTTGGGGTGGTGAGACACGTGTTGGGGTGGTGGGACA
>NC_091210.1:203784-268360 GCF_040958095.1 Procambarus clarkii | reverse complement strand
CCAGCCCGGCGCCCACTGTGACACACCCAGCCCGGCGCCCACTGTGACACACCCAGCCCGGCGCCCACTGTGACACACCCAGCCCGGCGCCCACTGTGACACTCTCTGCCCGGCGCCCACTGTGACACTCTGCCCGGCGCCCACTGTGGCACTCCCAGCCCGGCGCCCACTGTGACACACCCAGCCCGGCGCCCACTGTGACACACCCAGCCCAGCACCCACTGTGACATTCCCAACCCGGCGCCCACTGTGACACTCCCAGCCCGGCGCCCACTGTGACACTCCCAGCCCGGCGCCCACTGTGACACACCCAGCCCGGCGCCCACTGTGACACACCCTGCCAGGCGCCCACTGTGCCACACCCTGCCCGGCGCCCACTGGGACACTCCCAGCCCGGCGCCCACCGTGACACACCCAGCCCGGCGCCCACTGTGACACACCCAGCCCGGCGCCCACTGGGACACTCCCAGCCCGGCGCCCACCGTGACACTCCTTGCCCGGCGCCCACTCTGACACTCCCGGCTCGGCGCCCACTGTGACACACCCTGCCCGGCGGCCACTGTGACACACCCAGCCCGGCGCCCACTGTGACACACCCAGCCCGGCGCCCACTGTGACACACCCAGCCCGGCGCCCACTGTGACACTCTCTGCCCGGCGCCCACTGTGACACTCTGCCCGGCGCCCACTGTGGCACTCCCAGCCCGGCGCCCACTGTGACACTCCCTGTCCGGCGCCCACTGTGACACACCCAGCCCGGCGCCCACTGTGACACACCTAGCCCGGCGCCCACTGTGACACACCCAGCCCGGCGCCCACTGTGACACTCTCTGCCCGGCGCCCACTGTGACACTCTGCCCGGCGCCCACTGTGGCACTCCCAGCCCAGCGCCCACTGTGACACACCCAGCCCGGCGCCCACTGTGACACACCCAGCCCAGCGCCCACTGTGACATTCCCAACCCGGCGCCCACTGTGACACTCCCAGCCCGGCGCCCACTGTGACACTCCCAGCCCGGCACCCACTGTGACACACCCAGCCCGGCGCCCACTGTGACACACCCTGCCCGGCGCCCACTGTGACACACCCAGCCCGGCGCCCACTGTGACACACCCTGCCGGGCGCCCACTGTGACTCTCCCTGCCCGGCGCCCACTGTGACACACCCTGCCCGGCGCCCACTGTGACACTCCCTGCCCAGCGCCCACTGTGACACACCCAGCCCTGCGCCCACTGTGACACTCCCAGCCCGGCGCCCACTATGACACTCCCAGCCCGGCGCCCACTGACACACCCTGCCCGGCGCCCACTGTGACACACCCAGCCCGGCTCCCACTGTGACACACCTAGCCCGGCGCCCACTGTGACACACCCAGCCCGGCGCCCACTGTGACACACCCAGCCCGGCGCCCACTGCGACACTCCCTGCCCGGGGCCCACTGTGACATTCCCAGCCCGGGGCCCACTGTGACACACCCAGCCCGGCGCCCACTGTGACACACCCAGCCCGGCGCCCACTGTGATACTTCCAGCCCCGCGCCCACTGTGACACTTCCAGCCCGGCGCCCACTGTGACACACCCTGCCCGGCGCCCACTGTGACACACCCAGCCCGGCGCCCACTGTGACACACCCTGCCCGGCGCCCACTGTGACACTCCCTGCCCGGCGCCCACTGTGACACACCCTGCCCGGCGCCCACTGTGACACTCCCTGCCCGGCGCCCAATGTGACACACCCAGCCCGGCGCCCACTGTGACACTCCCAGCCCAGCGCCCACTGTGACACACCCAGCCCGGCGCCCACTGTGACACTCTCTTGCCGGCGCCCACTGTGACACTCCCTGCCCGGCGCCCACTGTGACACACCCTGCCCGGCGCCCACTTTGACACACCCTGCCCGGCGCCCAGTGTGACACACCCAGCCCGGCGCCCACTGTGACACTCCCTGCCCGGCGCCCACTGTGACACTCCCAGCCCGGCGCCCACTGGGACACTCCCAGCCCTGCGCCCAATGTGACACACCCAGCCCGGCGCCCACTGTGACACTCCCTGCCCGGCGCCCACTGTGACACACCCTGCCCGGCGCCCACTGTGACACTCCCTGCCCGGCGCCCACTGTGACACACCCAGCCCGGCGCCCACTGTGACACTCCCAGCCCGGCGCCCACTGTGACACACCCAGCCCGGCGCCCACTGTGACACTCTCTTGCCGGCGCCCACTGTGACACTCCCTGCCCGGCGCCCACTGTGACACACCCTGCCCGGCGCCCACTTTGACACACCCTGCCCGGCGCCCAGTGTGACACACCCAGCCCGGCGCCCACTGTGACACACCCAGCCCGGCGCCCACTGTGACATTCTGGACGGCGCCCACTGTGACACTCTCAGCCCGGCGCCCACTGTGACACACCCAGCCCAGCGCCCACTGTGACACTCCCAGCCCGGCGCCCACTGTGACACACCCTGCCCGGCGCCCACTGGGACACTCCCAGCCCGGCGCCCACCGTGACACACCCAGCCGGGCGCCCACTGTGACACACCCAGACCGGCGCCCACTGTGACACTCCCGGCTCGGCGCCCCCTGTGACACACACTGCCCTACGCCCACTGTGACACACCCAGCCCGGCGCCCACTGTGACACACCCTGCCCGGCGCCCACTGTGACACACCCAGACCGGCGCCCACTGTGACACTCCCGGCTCGGCGCCCACTGTGACACACACTGCCCTGCGCCCACTGTGACACACCCAGCCCGGCGCGCACTGTGACACACCCAGCCCGGCGCCCACTGTGACACACCCAGCCCGGCGCCCACTGTGACACACCCAGCCCGGCGCCCACTGTGACACACCCAGCCCGGCGCCCACTGTGACACACCCTGCCCGGCGCCCACTGTGACACACCCAGCCCGGCGCCCACTGTGACACACCCAGCCCGGCGACCACTGTGACACTCCCTGCCCGGCGCCCACTGTGACACACCCAGCCCGGCGCCCACTGTGACACACCCAGCCCGGCGCCCACTGTGACACACCCAGCCCGGCGCCCACTGTGACACACCCAGCCCGGCGCCTACTGTGACACACCCTGCCCGGCGCCCACTGTGACACACCCAGCCCGGCGCCCACTGTGACACACCCAGCCCGGCGCCCACTGTGACACTCCTAGCCCGGCGCCCACTGTGACACACCCAGCCCGGCGCCCACTGTGACACACCCAGCCCGGCGCCCACTGTGACACTCCCTGCCCGGCGCCCACTGTGACACACCCAGCCCGGCGCCCACTGTGACACACCCGGCCCGGGGCCCACTGTGACACACCCGGCCCGGGGCCCACTGTGACACTCCCAGCCCGGCGCCCACTGTGACACTCCTAGCCCGGCGCCCACTGTGACACTCCTCGCCCGGCACCCACTGTGACACTCCTTGCCCGGCGCCCACTGTGACACACCCTGCCCGGCGCCCACTGTGACACACCCGGCCCGGGGCCCACTGTGACACACCCGGCCCGGGGCCCACTGTGACACTCCCAGCCCGGCGCCCACTGTGACAATCCTAGCCTGGCGCCCACTGTGACACTCCTTGCCCGGCGCCCACTGTGACACTCCTTGCCCGGCGCCCACTGTGACACACCCAGCCCGGCGCCCACTGTGACACACCCGGCCCGGGGCCCACTGTGACACACCCGGCCCGAGGCCCACTGTGACACTCCCAGCCCGGCGCCCACTGTGACACTCCTAGCCCGGCGCCCACTGTGACACTCCTTGCCCGGCGCCCTCTGTGACACTCCTTGCCTGGCGCCCACTGTGACACACCCAGCCCGACGCCCACTGTGACACACCCAGCCCGGCGCCCACTGTGACATTCCTTGCCCGGCGCCCACTGTGACACACCCAGCCCGGCGCCCACTGTGACACACCCAGCCCGGCACCCACTGTGATACTTCCAGCCCCGCGCCCATTGTGACACTTCCAGCCCGGCGCCCACTGTGACACACCCTGCACGGCGCCCACTGTGACACACCCAGCCCGGCGCCCACTGTGACACACCCTGCCCGGCGCCCACTGTGACTCTCCCTGCCCGGCGCCCACTGTGACACACCCTGCCCGGCGCCCACTGTGACACTCCCTGCCCGGCGCCCACTGTGACACACCCAGCCCTGCGCCCACTGTGACACTCCCAGCCCGGCGCCCACTATGACACTCCCAGCCCGGCGCCCACTGTGACACACCCTGCCCGGCGCCCACTGTGACACACCCAGCCCGGCTCCCACTGTGACACACCTAGCCCGGCGCCCACTGTGACACACCCAGCCCGGCGCCCACTGTGACACACCCAGCCCGGCGCCCACTGCGACACTCCCTGCCCGGGGCCCACTGTGACATTCCCAGCCCGGGGCCCACTGTGACACACCCAGCCCGGCGCCCACTGTGACACACCCAGCCCGGCGCCCACTGTGATACTTCCAGCCCCGCGCCCACTGTGACACTTCCAGCCCGGCGCCCACTGTGACACACCCTGCCCGGCGCCCACTGTGACACACCCAGCCCGGCGCCCACTGTGACACACCCAGCCCGGCGCCCACTGTGATACTTCCAGCCCCGCGCCCACTGTGACACTTCCAGCCCGGCGCCCACTGTGACACACCCTGCCCGGCGCCCACTGTGACACACCCAGCCCGGCGCCCACTGTGACACACCCTGCCCGGCGCCCACTGTGACACTCCCTGCCCGGCGCCCACTGTGACACACCCTGCCCGGCGCCCACTGTGACACTCCCTGCCCGGCGCCCACTGTGACACACCCAGCCCGGCGCCCACTGTGACACTCCCAGCCCGGCGACCACTGTGACACACCCAGCCCGGCGCCCACTGTGACACTCTCTTGCCGGCGCCCACTGTGACACTCCCTGCCCGGCGTCCACTGTGACACACCCTGCCCGGCGCCCACTTTGACACACCCTGCCCGGCGCCCAGTGTGACACACCCAGCCCGGCGCCCACTGTGACACTCCCTGCCCGGCGCCCACTGTGACACTCCCAGCCCGGCGCCCACTGGGACACTCCCAGCCCTGCGCCCACTGTGACACACCCAGCCCGGCGCCCACTGTGACACTCCTTGCCCGGCGCCCACTGTGACACTCTATTATAGACTGTGGGTTGGTTGGTGTTGTCGTCGTCGATCCTTCTCTATGGACAACCCAACCCACAACTCGGCAGAGTGCTTATACTAGGAGATCACCCTTGGCGCTTCTGGCTCTTGGAGAGGGGCTCAGCGTCACACGTTTAGGGGATGCGGCTCCAACACTTAGCCTCGTTGTCACGTGCACACACCCACTCGAGCCGCTGTGACTCCCCACTCTCTCCTTATGAGATATGATCTCCTCAATCCCCTATGACTTACTAGTATTACCTCTTACCCTGTCCACAGCAGTGGTTCTTGGTTCTTTCTCTTTCTCTCTCCTTCTTCACTACTTCCTGGGAAGCCTCACTAGGACAAGGGCAAACACCAGCAAATTGTGACACATTTACTGGACAAAGCACATACACGATACATACACACATATAATAATAATGAATCCTATACTCTATAATATCACAATCAGGTTGCACTCCAACACCTTCAGAACTCTATTATCAGCTTATCAAGTGGTATCCTATCTCCTGGTTCACCACCTGATACTATTAACCTCCTCAAGTTGGTCAAGCCTACATACACTGTTGCACTATCAGCAAGATAATGTATATATAGAAAATCAGCATTTGAATACAATAACATATACCAGTATAAATGTTCATTGATACTTCAGTATAAAAAACTCCTTGACGTAAGAATGCCAACAGTCACTCACCTCTCACTGCGTCTTGCACGCTAATGACAACCAAACACTATCAACTCCCTATAAGTAATCCACCAGAACTTCCCCTTCCACCTCTGGAAGTTCACTACCCTAATATCCTTAGGTTCTTCCGGGCTTCGCTACCAGGATCCTCTGCAGCTCCTCCAGGCTGCTATCATGAAGTTTTCTTGAGTAACTACGGTGCTTCACCCTTCTGCTAGGTTCCTCCACAGCTCTCTTGGCTGCTACACCATGAAGTTTCCCCGAGCAACTGTGGTACTTCTCCACCTCTACAGAAGCACGTGACACTCCTCTTCACTGCTGCTTCTCCTCACAGCTCGAGGTCCTCTGCTCCACTACCTTTGGAGTCTCATCAATTACTTCATCTGCTGGCTTCGAAGTTCTCAGCAACTTCTTCCCCAAAAGACAAACCACAGATTAATTGGTCGAGGGCGCTTTCCCTCTGACGGCGTCTGGTCAGGGCGCTCCCACGGCCCACAATAATGCTTCTGGGCGATTTAATATCTGCTCGTCGACCAGGACTTGAGACCACAACGTTCCCAGCTCGATTCCACAGCTGGTACGTCCGCACACTTCTCTTCTCTTCGAGATATATCACTAGGGGTTCCCTTCTGACGGGAGCTCAACGGAGCGCGGCTACCCCCTGCGATGTCTGGCACTCAAGTGAGGTCAAGGTCCTCCGGAAGCGAGCCTCACGCCTCCAGCAAAATGTCCACATCTCCTAGCCAGTCATTTATCTGTTTTCTTCTTCATTGCCCATAATCTTAAATTGTTCATTGAATCCACCATACCATTTTTCACATGGGTTATCACCTCAATATTTGCTAGACCTTCTAGTTAGGTCAGGCTTGCTGAATAACTCTCAAGAAGGGAGACTCGTTTCTCCTGCAGGCTGAGATCATAACACTCCCCTCCCCTTATTTTTGAGAGTTATTCCAGTGGCAAAGCTCGGTATAATACATCCGCCACCACACTGTCTCGTTCTTCACCCCATATACTCTCTTAGGAGTCTACAATTAGTTCGTTGCACCTTGCAACATCCGGCTCACAACTCTCCAGGAACATGTTCTTCTCACAAATAATCTGACCTCTCTGGCACCTCTTGGCTAGGCTGTCCTCCTTGGACGCCTGCACTCTATCGGTCCACTCTACTTATTGTCTCCACCCTCCATTTCCTCGTCTTCTTCTCTTCACGTCCAGAGTCAGACATCTACTGTCTGTACCTCCTCTGTCGTCTTCACACTTCCATCTACTGCCATTATACTTTCGTCTCCTGCCATCATACTTCACCCCCTCGTCTTCACCGACGATTCTCCCTTTCGTCTCCTCATTTATCCGCGACATCGTCCTGTTTGACCTCCATCGAGTCCTCGGCTTTCTTCTATTCCTCCATGCTTGTATCATCTTCCTCTTCCCATACTTTTCACCTCTATACAACTCCATCTCTTCTCCTTCAACTCTTCTTCGTTCCCTAAAAGTTTCTTCGAGCGCTGTACTACATCCAACAGCATTCGACCGTACGCGTCGTCTTGCCTCTCCCAGAGTGCTCGTAAGCATCTCTCCACACATACTGTCTCTTCTCCTTTCATTTTCTCGGCTATCACTCTTCTTCACTATCTTTTCTTCACGTTTCCTGTGGAACATGTCAACTCTCGACATCTCCCACAACTTAACTCTACTATCCATATGCCTCTGTGCTCGTGGACAACGTGACGCTCTACTCCCGTCCTCAGTATGTCCACATCTTTCCTCGTTCCTACTCAGCACAGCTGCATTCGCCTTCCGACCTTTAATTTCAGCAGCCTGGGCTCTACTCAGGTCCGCTCTCTTCTCACGATTCTTCTTCGGCTGGGCCATCTTCACTTTCGACCTCACCGAGACTCCATTTTCCTGGGCTGGACCTTCATCAAACAGCCATGCTATATCTACGTCGATATCTTCCACCGGTTGAATCGACACTGTCTCACCTTCTCCAGCGTCTTCCTCGTCGGCCACCTCTCCCTTCATCACTACCGAGACAGGGTACTCAATGGCTTGGCGGTCTCCTGACTCATCTCCTCGGATGTCAGTCAGGTTCACACTCTCAGGTGTCCCACCCGTGCCGTGGCCTTCTGGGCACTCCTCTGGCACAGTCTCCGCCATGACTCTTGTCAACACCTTTGTCCCACACAAGTCATTTCCCAGGATCACTTGGACTCCTGGAACAGGTATGTCGGGGCACACTCCCAACATCACCTCCGCCGACACATATTCCGACCTTAGCTGGACAGCACATACGGGCATGTCACTCTCCGACAATAACCCATATACTTTCATCTTCCCACTGCCAGCTAACCGTCGACCATTCCCAATCAGGCTTCTCGCAATCAAGCTCTGATTAGCTCCGGTATCTCTTAAGATACCAACTTCTACTTCAGGTTGGCTTCCTATTCTGATCCAACCTTTGCTCATGAACGGCCTATACCTCTCGTTCACTAAGTTCATCTTCTGTGGTTTGTCTCGGAACACATTAGTATATTTACTTCCGGGGTCACACATGGCCAGGGTCACAACTCTCTTGCCCTGTCTACAATCTCGCATCACATGGCCCAATCCGTTATAATTGTAACACCTCACCTGGGAAAAATCTCTCCTATAAGAACCAGAGTGGCTCTGACTTTGTCCACTCGCATGAGAGTTCCTAGGGCCAGGCACACTACCTGCACTCTGTGGGGCTTTACTGGACTCTTGGTTTCCTGGATAACGATTAGTTTCTCGTCTGGCTCCTCCATCTTCACTTTCAGACGAAGTGCGCGACCTACTCTTCTGAGTTTTAGGGTATTTACTTTTATCTACCCATTTATCAAAATTTTTCTCACCCCAGACTCTTCTGGGTCTTTCATAATTTCTTCCTCCCCAGACTCCACTGGATCTCCCATTGCTGCGTCTCACCTCATTCTTCACTCTGTTCTCCCTTAAGCTCTTGTATGCTTCAGTAATCATATCCGCCCTATCTGCGGCATCTTTCACCTCCATTATCCCTGCTTCTTGGATCTTGAACTTTGTTTCAGGATGCATCATCTCCAAGAACTTCTCCATGACCATCAGTTGCTTCAGGTCAGCGTAAGATCCAACTCCAGCAGCCTCAATCCACTTCTGGAATCGTCTTTCCAGATCTCTTGCTGTCTCAGCAAACGTACACGCTCCAACTTTGATCATCTCTCTGAAGCGCTTCCTATAAGCTTCTGGGGTTAACTGAAACGAGCGCAATATGCTGCTCTTTACTGTGGCGTAATCCTGGCACTCTTCCAGTGACAATTGGGTGTATGCCTCCCTGGCTGCACCGGTCAATCTTAACTGGACCAGCTGGGCCCATTCCTCCTGTGGCCACTCTTTGATGCTGGCTACTTTCTCAAAATGCTCGAAGAAGCTCTCTGCCTCTTCGGGAACAAACAAGGGAATGTCCTTCTCCCTAACCCTAACATCTTGTGAGTGTGATACCTGGGTGGTGCTCTCTGGCAACCCATGTTCAATCCTTTGTTCAGCCAAGGTTCTATTCGCTTCTATCTGCATTTGTTTTGTTCTCTCTTTTTCTTTTTCGACCTGGGCTTTTTCTTTTTCGACCTGGGCTTTTTCTTTTTCTTTCTCTTGTTCCAACTCCAGTTCTCTTATTCTGGTTTTCTCTTTTTCTTTCTCCACCTCTAGTCTCGCTCTCTCTACTTCCAGCCTGGTTTTCTCTTTTTCCTTCTCGGCTTCATTTTTCATCTGGAGTTCTAATTTCATCTTTTCCAGCTGGAACTGTCTCTCCTCACGCTGTTGTTGGATCTGGAGCTCTAACTGGAATCTCTCCAAGCTCCTATTTCGGCTACTCCTACTACTGCGGCTACTCTTGCTGCTCCTACTCGATCCCTGGGATCTCACTTCATCCTGCCCATCATCCCCCTTTCCACTTTCAGCTCCTTTTTGGGCTCCTTGTTCTGCCGCTTCATTTTTGGCTCTTAACTGCCTCAGGATCTCATCCTTCATCCCAGCTACTTTAGATGCTTTCAACCTGATGCCACATTTTTCTGCTATTTGTTTCAATTGATCCCTCGTGCAACCTTCCAAGTCCTCAGGCTTGCCTGACTCCACAAACGCTTGCACCTTATCCATCTTTGTCCTGTGAGTCTTCCCAAGAGAGAGAGTATACACCTGCGGTCACACAGTTTATCTCAGCAGGGGTGTACAAATCCACTCTTGGACAGGGTGTGGGTGTGTCAGTTCACTCTCCCGGACGGGCCCCCAATTTATTATAGACTGTGGGTTGGTTGGTGTTGTCGTCGTCGATCCTTCTCTATGGACAACCCAACCCACAACTCGGCAGAGTGCTTATACTAGGAGATCACCCTTGGCGCTTCTGGCTCTTGGAGAGGGGCTCAGCGTCACACGTTTAGGGGATGCGGCTCCAACACTTAGCCTCGTTGTCACGTGCACACACCCACTCGAGCTGCTGTGACTCCCCACTCTCTCCTTATGAGATATGATCTCCTCAATCCCCTATGACTTACTAGTATTACCTCTTACCCTGTCCACAGCAGTGGTTCTTGGTTCTTTCTCTTTCTCTCTCCTTCTTCACTACTTCCTGGGAAGCCTCACTAGGACAAGGGCAAACACCAGCAAATTGTGACACATTTACTGGACAAAGCACATACACGATACATACACACATATAATAATAATGAATCCTATACTCTATAATATCACAATCAGGTTGCACTCCAACACCTTCAGAACTCTATTATCAGCTTATCAAGTGGTATCCTATCTCCTGGTTCACCACCTGATACTATTAACCTCCTCAAGTTGGTCAAGCCTACATACACTGTTGCACTATCAGCAAGATAATGTATATATAGAAAATCAGCATTTGAATACAATAACATATACCAGTATAAATGTTCATTGATACTTCAGTATAAAAAACTCCTTGACGTAAGAATGCCAACAGTCACTCACCTCTCACTGCGTCTTGCACGCTAATGACAACCAAACACTATCAACTCCCTATAAGTAATCCACCAGAACTTCCCCTTCCACCTCTGGAAGTTCACTACCCTAATATCCTTAGGTTCTTCCGGGCTTCGCTACCAGGATCCTCTGCAGCTCCTCCAGGCTGCTATCATGAAGTTTTCTTGAGTAACTACGGTGCTTCACCCTTCTGCTAGGTTCCTCCACAGCTCTCTTGGTTGCTACACCATGAAGTTTCCCCGAGCAACTGTGGTACTTCTCCACCTCTACAGAAGCACGTGACACTCCTCTTCACTGCTGCTTCTCCTCACAGCTCGAGGTCCTCTGCTCCACTACCTTTGGAGTCTCATCAATTACTTCATCTGCTGGCTTCGAAGTTCTCAGCAACTTCTTCCCCAAAAGACAAACCACAGATTAATTGGTCGAGGGCGCTTTCCCTCTGACGGCGTCTGGTCAGGGCGCTCCCACGGCCCACAATAATGCTTCTGGGCGATTTAATATCTGCTCGTCGACCAGGACTTGAGACCACAACGTTCCCAGCTCGATTCCACAGCTGGTACGTCCGCACACTTCTCTTCTCTTCGAGATATATCACTAGGGGTTCCCTTCTGACGGGAGCTCAACGGAGCGCGGCTACCCCCTGCGATGTCTGGCACTCAAGTGAGGTCAAGGTCCTCCGGAAGCGAGCCTCACGCCTCCAGCAAAATGTCCACATCTCCTAGCCAGTCATTTATCTGTTTTCTTCTTCATTGCCCATAATCTTAAATTGTTCATTGAATCCACCATACCATTTTTCACATGGGTTATCACCTCAATATTTGCTAGACCTTCTAGTTAGGTCAGGCTTGCTGAATAACTCTCAAGAAGGGAGACTCGTTTCTCCTGCAGGCTGAGATCATAACACTGTGACACTCCCAGCCCGGCGCCCACTGGGACACTCCCAGCCCTGCGCCCATTGTGACACACCCAGCCCGGCGCCCACTGTGACACACCCGGCCCGGGGCCCACTGTGACACACCCGGCCCGGGGCCCACTGTGACACTCCCAGCCCGGCGCCCACTGTGACACTCCTAGCCCGGCGCCCACTGTGACACTCCTTGCCCGGCGCCCTCTGTGACACTCCTTGCCCGGCGCCCACTGTGACACACCCAGCCCGACGCCCACTGTGACACACCCAGCCCGGCGCCCACTGTGACATTCCCCGCCCGGCGCCCACTGTGATACTTCCAACCCCGCGCCCACTGTGACACACCCTGCCCGGCGCCCACTGTGACACACCCAGCCCGGCGCCCACTGTGACACACCCTGCCCGGCGCCCACTGTGACACACCCTGCCCGGCGCCCACTGTGACTCTCCCTGCCCGGCGCCCACTGTGACACACCCTGCCCGGCTCCCACTGTGACACTCCCTGCCCGGCGCCCACTGTGACACACCCAGCCCGGCTCCCACTGTGACACTCCCAGCCCGGCGCCCACTATGACACTCCCAGCCCGGCGCCCACTGTGACACACCCTGCCCGGCGCCCACTGTGACACACCCAGCCCGGCGCCCACTGTGACACACCTAGCCCGGCGCCCACTGTGACACACCCAGCCCGGCGCCCACTGTGACACACCCAGCCCGGCGCCCACTGCGACACTCCCTGCCCGGGGCCCACTGTGACATTCCCAGCCCGGGGTCCACTGTGACACACCCAGCCCGGCGCCCACTGTGACACTCCCTGCCCGGGGCCCACTGTGACACACCCTGCCCGGCGCCCACTGTGACACACCCAGCCCGGCGCCCACTGTGACACACCCTGCCCGGCGCCCACTGTGACACACCCTGCCCGGCGCCCACTGTGACACACCCAGCCCGGCGCCCACTGTGACACACCCAGCCCGGCGCCCACTGTGACACACCCAGCCCGGGGCCCACTGTGACACTCCCAGCCCGGCGCCCACTGTGACACTCCTAGCCCGGCGCCCACTGTGACACTCCTTGCCCGGCGCCCTCTGTGACACTCCTTGCCCGGCGCCCACTGTGACACACCCAGCCCGACGCCCACTGTGACACACCCAGCCCGGCGCCCACTGTGACATTCCCAGCCCGGCGCCCACTGTGATACTTCCAACCCCGCGCCCACTGTGACACACCCTGCCCGGCGCCCACTGTGACACACCCAGCCCGGCGCCCACTGTGACACACCCTGCCCGGCGCCCACTGTGACACACCCTGCCCGGCGCCCACTGTGACTCTCCCTGCCCGGCGCCCACTGTGACACACCCTGCCCGGCTCCCACTGTGACACTCCCTGCCCGGCGCCCACTGTGACACACCCAGCCCGGCTCCCACTGTGACACTCCCAGCCCGGCGCCCACTATGACACTCCCAGCCCGGCGCCCACTGTGACACACCCTGCCCGGCGCCCACTGTGACACACCCAGCCCGGCGCCCACTGTGACACACCTAGCCCGGCGCCCACTGTGACACACCCAGCCCGGCGCCCACTGTGACACACCCAGCCCGGCGCCCACTGCGACACTCCCTGCCCGGGGCCCACTGTGACATTCCCAGCCCGGGGTCCACTGTGACACACCCAGCCCGGCGCCCACTGTGACACTCCCTGCCCGGGGCCCACTGTGACACACCCTGCCCGGCGCCCACTGTGACACACCCAGCCCGGCGCCCACTGTGACACACCCTGCCCGGCGCCCACTGTGACACACCCTGCCCGGCGCCCACTGTGACACACCCAGCCCGGCGCCCACTGTGACACACCCAGCCCGGCGCCCACTGTGACACACCCAGCCCGGCGCCCACTGTGACACACCCAGCCCGGCGCCCACTGTGACACACCAAGCCCGGCGCCCACTGTGACACACCCAGCCCGGCGCCCACTGTGACACTCCCTGCCCAGGGCCCACTGTGACACACCCAGCCCGGCGCCCACTGTGACACACCCGGCCCGGGGCCCACTGTGACACACCCGGCCTGGGGCCCACTGTGACACTCCCTGCCCGGCGCCCTCTGTGACACTCCTAGCCCGGCGCCCACTGTGACACTCCTAGCCCGGCGCCCACTGTGACACTCCTTGCCCGGCACCCACTGTGACACTCCTTGCCCGGCGCCCACTGTGACACACCCTGCCCGGCGCCCACTGTGACACACCTAGCCCGGCGCCCACTGTGACACACCCTGCCCGGCGCCCACTGTGACTCTCCCTGCCCGGCGCCCACTGTGACACACCCGGCCCGGGGCCCACTGTGACACTCCCAGCCCGGCGCCCACTGTGACACTCCTTGCCCGGCGCCCACTGTGACACTCCTCGCCCGGCACCCACTGTGACACTCCTTGCCCGGCGCCCACTGTGACACACCCTGCCCGGCGCCCACTGTGACACACCCGGCCCGGGGCCCACTGTGACACACCCGGCCCGGGGCCCACTGTGACACTCCCAGCCCGGCGCCCACTGTGACACTCCTAGCCCGGCGCCCACTGTGACACTCCTTACCCGGCGCCCACTGTGACACTCCTTGCCCGGCGCCCACTGTGACACACCCAGCCCGGCGCCCACTGTGACACACCCGGCCCGGGGCCCACTGTGACACACCCGGCCCGGGGCCCACTGTGACACTCCCAGCCCGGCGCCCACTGTGACACTCCTAGCCCGGCGCCCACTGTGACACTCCTTGCCCGGCGCCCTCTGTGACACTCCTTGCCCGGCGCCCACTGTGACACACCCAGCCCGACGCCCACTGTGACACACCCAGCCCGGCGCCCACTGTGACATTCCTTGCCTGGCGCCCACTGTGACACACCCAGCCCGGCGCCCACTGTGACAAACCCAGCCCGGCACCCACTGTGATACTTCCAGCCCCGCGCCCATTGTGACACTTCCAGCCCGGCGCCCACTGTGACACACCCTGCCCGGCGCCCACTGTGACACACCCAGCCCGGCGCCCACTGTGACACACCCTGCCCGGCGCCCACTGTGACTCTTCCTGCCCGGCGCCCACTGTGACACACCCTGCCCGGCGCCCACTGTGACACTCCCTGCCCGGCGCCCACTGTGACACACCCAGCCCTGCGCCCACTGTGACACTCCCAGCCCGGCGCCCACTATGACACTCCCAGCCCGGCGCCCACTGTGACACACCCTGCCCGGCGCCCACTGTGACACACCCAGCCCGGCTCCCACTGTGACACACCTAGCCCGGCGCCCACTGTGACACACCTAGCCCGGCGCCCACTGTGACACACCCAGCCCGGCGCCCACTGCGACACTCCCTGCCCGGGGCCCACTGTGACATTCCCAGCCCGGGGCCCACTGTGACACACCCAGCCCGGCGCCCACTGTGACACACCCAGCCCGGCGCCCACTGTGATACTTCCAGCCCGGCGCCCACTATGACACACCCTGCCCGGCGCCCACTGTGACACTCCCTGCCTGGCGCCCACTGTGACACTTCCAGCCCGGCGCCCACTGTGACACACCCTGCCTGGCGCCCACTGTGACACACCCAGCCCGGCGCCCACTGTGACACACCCTGCCCGGCGCCCACTGTGACACTCCCTGCCCGGCGCCCACTGTGACACACCCTGCCCGGCGCCCACTGTGACACTCCCTGCCAGGCGCCCACTGTGACACACCCAGCCCGGCGCCCACTGTGACACTCCCAGCCCGGCGCCCACTGTGACACACCCAGCCCGGCGCCCACTGTGACACTCTCTTGCCGGCGCCCACTGTGACACTCCCTGTCCGGCGCCCACTGTGACACACCCTGCCCGGCGCCCACTTTGACACACCCTGCCCGGCGCCCAGTGTGACACACCCAGCCCGGCGCCCACTGTGACACTCCCTGCCCGGCGCCCACTGTGACACTCCCAGCCCGGCGCCCATTGGGACACTCCCAGCCCTGCGCCCACTGTGACACACCCAGCCCGGCGCCCACTGTGACACTCCTTGCCCGGCGCCCACTGTGACACTCCCAGCCCGGCGCCCACTGTGACACTCCCAGCCCGGCGCCCATTGTGACACACCCAGCCCGGCGCCCACTGTGACACACCCGGCCCGGGGCCCACTGTGACACATCCGGCCCGGGGCCCACTGTGACACTCCCAGCCCGGCGCCCACTGTGACACTCCTAGCCCGGCGCCCACTGTGACACTCCTTGCCCGGCGCCCTCTGTGACACTCCTTGCCCGGCGCCCACTGTGACACACCCAGCCCGACGCCCACTGTGACACACCCAGCCCGGCGCCCACTGTGACATTCCCAGCCCTGCGCCCACTGTGATACTTCCAACCCCGCGCCCACTGTGACACACCCTGCCCGGCGCCCACTGTGACACACCCAGCCCGGCGCCCACTGTGACACACCCTGCCCGGCGCCCACTGTGACTCTCCCTGCCCGGCGCCCACTGTGACACACCCTGCCCGGCTCCCACTGTGACACTCCCTGCCCGGCGCCCACTGTGACACACCCAGCCCGGCGCCCACTGTGACACTCCCAGCCCGGCGCCCACTATGACACTCCCAGCCCGGCGCCCACTGTGACACACCCTGCCCGGCGCCCACTGTGACACACCCAGCCCGGCGCCCACTGTGACACACCTAGCCCGGCGCCCACTGTGACACACCCAGCCCGGCGCCCACTGTGACACACCCAGCCCGGCGCCCACTGCGACACTCCCTGCCCGGGGCCCACTGTGACATTCCCAGCCCGGGGTCCACTGTGACACACCCAGCCCGGCGCCCACTGTGACACTCCCTGCCCGGGGCCCACTGTGACACACCCTGCCCGGCGCCCACTGTGACACACCCAGCCCGGCGCCCACTGTGACACACCCTGCCCGGCGCCCACTGTGACACACCCTGCCCGGCGCCCACTGTGACACACCCAGCCCGGCGCCCACTGTGACACACCCAGCCCGGCGCCCACTGTGACACACCCAGCCCGGCGCCCACTGTGACACACCCAGCCCGGCGCCCACTGTGACACACCAAGCCCGGCGCCCACTGTGACACACCCAGCCCGGCGCCCACTGTGACACTCCCTGCCCAGGGCCCACTGTGACACACCCAGCCCGGCGCCCACTGTGACACACCCGGCCCGGGGCCCACTGTGACACACCCGGCCTGGGGCCCACTGTGACACTCCCAGCCCGGCGCCCTCTGTGACACTCCTAGCCCGGCGCCCACTGTGACACTCCTAGCCCGGCGCCCACTGTGACACTCCTTGCCCGGCACCCACTGTGACACTCCTTGCCCGGCGCCCACTGTGACACACCCTGCCCGGCGCCCACTGTGACACACCTAGCCCGGCGCCCACTGTGACACACCCTGCCCGGCGCCCACTGTGACTCTCCCTGCCCGGCGCCCACTGTGACACACCCTGCCCGGCTCCCACTGTGACACTCCCTGCCCGGCGCCCACTGTGACACACCCAGCCCGGCGCCCACTGTGACACTCCCAGCCCGGCGCCCACTATGACACTCCCAGCCCGGCGCCCACTGTGACACTCCCTGCCCGGGGCCCACTGTGACACACCCAGCCCGGGGCCCACTGTGACACACCCAGCCCGGCGCCCACTGTGACACACCCGGCCCGGGGCCCACTGTGACACACCCGGCCTGGGGCCCACTGTGACACTCCCAGCCCGGCGCCCACTGTGACACTCCTAGCCCGGCGCCCACTGTGACACTCCTAGCCCGGCGCCCACTGTGACACTCCTTGCCCGGCACCCACTGTGACACTCCTTGCCCGGCGCCCACTGTGACACACCCTGCCCGGCGCCCACTGTGACACACCTAGCCCGGCGCCCACTGTGACACTTCCAGGCTGGCGCCCACTGTGACACACCCAGCCCGGCGCCCAATGTGACACACCCAGCCCGGCGCCCACTGTGACACACCCTGCCCGGCGCCCACTGTGACACTCCCTGCCCGGCGCCCACTGTGACACACCCGGCCCGGCGCCCACTGTGACACTCCCTGCCCGGCGCCCACTGTGACACTCCCAGCCCGGCGCCCACTGTGACACACCTAGCCCGGCGCCCACTGTGACACTCTCTGGCCGGCGCCCACTGTGACACTCCCTGCCCGGCGCCCACTGTGACACTCCCAGCCCGGCGCCCACTGTGACACTCCCAGACCGGCACCCACTGTGACACACCCAGCCCGGCGCCCACTGTGACACACCCTGCCCGGCGCCCACTGTGACACACCCTGCCCTGCGCCCACTGTGACACACCCAGCCCGGCGCCCACTGTGACACACCCTGCCCGGCGCCCACTGTGACACTCCCTGCCCGGCGCCCACTGTAACACTCCCAGCCCGGCGCCCTCTGGGACACTCCCAGCCCTGCGCCCACTGTGACACACCCAGCCCGGCGCCCACTGTGACACTCCTTGCCCGGCGCCCACTGTGACACTCCCAGCCCGGCGCCCACTGTGACACTCCCAGCCCGGCGCCCACTGTGACACACCCAGCCCGGCGCCCACTGTGACACTCCCAGCCCGGCGCCCACTGTGACACTCCCTGCCCGGCGCCCACTGTGACACTCTCTGCCCGGCGCCCACTGTGACACACCCTGCCCGGCGCCCACTGTGACACTCCCTGCCCGGCGCCCACTCTGACACACCCAGCCCGGCGCCCACTGTGACACTCCCAGCCCGGCGCCCACTGTGACACACCCAGCACGGCGCCCACTGTGACACTCTCTGGCCGGCGCCCACTGTGACACTCCCTGCCCGGCGCCCACTGTGACACACCCTGCCCGGCGCCCACTGTGACACACCCTGCCCGGCGCCCACTGTGACACACCCAGCCCGGCGCCCACTGTGACACTCCCTGCCCGGCGCCCACTGTGACACTCCCAGCCCGGCGCCCACTGTGACACTCCCAGCCCTGCGCCCACTGTGACACACCCAGCCCGGCGCCCACTGTGACACTCCCTGCCCGGCGCCCACTGTGACACTCCCAGCCCGGCGCCCACTGTGACACTCCCAGCCCGGCGCCCACTGTGACACACCCAGCCCGGCGCCCACTGTGACACACCCAGCCCGGCGCCCACTGTGACACTCCCAGCCCGGCGCCCACTGTGACACACCCTGCCCGGCGCCCACTGTGACACACCCAGCCCGGCGCCCACTGTGACACACCTAGCCCGGCGCCCACTGTGACACACCCTGCCCGGCGCCCACTGTGACTCTCCCTGCCCGGCGCCCACTGTGACACACCCTGCCCGGCTCCCACTGTGACACTCCCTGCCCGGCGCCCACTGTGACACACCCAGCCCGGCGCCCACTGTGACACTCCCAGCCCGGCGCCCACTATGACACTCCCAGCCCGGCGCCCACTGTGACACACCCTGCCCGGCGCCCACTGTGACACACCCAGCCCGGCGCCCACTGTGACACACCTAGCCCGGCGCCCACTGTGACACACCCAGCCCGGCGCCCACTGTGACACACCCAGCCCGGCGCCCACTGCGACACTCCCTGCCCGGCGCCCACTGTGACACTCCTAGCCCGGCGCCCACTGTGACACTCCTAGCCCGGCGCCCACTGTGACACTCCTTGCCCGGCACCCACTGTGACACTCCTTGCCCGGCGCCCACTGTGACACACCCTGCCCGGCGCCCACTGTGACACACCTAGCCCGGCGCCCACTGTGACACTTCCAGGCTGGCGCCCACTGTGACACACCCAGCCCGGCGCCCACTGTGACACACCCAGCCCGGCGCCCACTGTGACACACCCTGCCCGGCGCCCACTGTGACACTCCCTGCCCGGCGCCCACTGTGACACACCCTGCCCGGCGCCCACTGTGACACTCCCTGCCCGGCGCCCACTGTGACACTCCCAGCCCGGCGCCCACTGTGACACACCCTAGCCCGGCGCCCACTGTGACACTCCCTGCCCGGCGCCCACTGTGACACTCCCTGCCCGGCGCCCACTGTGACACTCCCAGCCCGGCGCCCACTGTGACACTCCCAGCCCGGCGCCCACTGTGACACACCCAGCCCGGCGCCCACTGTGACACACCCTGCCCGGCGCCCACTGTGACACACCCCGCCCGGCGCCCACTGTGACACACCCAGCCCGGCGCCCACTGTGACACACCCATGCCCGGCGCCCACTGTGACACTCCCATGCCCGGCGCCCACTGTGAACACTCCCAGCCC
Source organism: Procambarus clarkii (assembly GCF_040958095.1). NCBI lineage: Eukaryota > Metazoa > Arthropoda > Malacostraca > Decapoda > Cambaridae > Procambarus > Procambarus clarkii. Next base: position 248,352 of record NC_091210.1, on the reverse strand, counting down.
GGCGCCCACTGTGACACTCCCAGCCCGGCGCCCACTGTGACACACCCAGCCCGGCGCCCACTGTGACACTCCCTGCCCGGCGCCCACTGTGACACTCCCAGCCCGGCGCCCACTGTGACACTCCCAGCCCGGCGCCCACTGTGACACACCCAGCCCGGCGCCCACTGTGACACTCCCAGCCCGGCGCCCACTGTGACACTCCCAGCCCGGCGCCCACTGTGACACTCCCAGCCCGGCGCCCACTGTGACACACCCAGCCCGGCGCCCACTGTGACACTCCCAGCCCGGCGCCCACTGTGACACACCCAGCCCGGCGCCCACTGTGACACTCCCTGCCCGGCGCCCACTGTGACACACCCAGCCCGGCGCCCACTGTGACACTCCCAGCCCGGCGCCCACTGTGACACACCCAGCCCGGCGCCCACTGTGACACTCCCTGCCCGGCGCCCACTGTGACACACCCAGCCCGGCGCCCACTGTGACACACCCAGCCCGGCGCCCACTGTGACACTTCCAGCCCGGCGCCCACTGTGACACTCCAGCCCGGCGCCCACTGTGACACACCCTGCCCGGCGCCCACTGTGACACACCCAGCCCGGCGCCCACTGTGACACACCCTGCCCGGCGCCCACTGTGACACTCCCTGCCCGGCGCCCACTGTGACACACCCTGCCCGGCGCCCACTGTGACACTCCCTGCCCGGCGCCCACTGTGACACACCCAGCCCGGCGCCCACTGTGACACTCCCAGCCCGGCGCCCACTGTGACACACCCAGCCCGGCGCCCACTGTGACACTCCCTGCCCGGCGCCCACTGTGACACTCCCAGCCCGGCGCCCACTGTGACACTACCCAGCCCGGCGCCCACTGTGACACACCCAGCCCGGCGCCCACTGTGACACTCCCTGCCCGGCGCCCACTGTGACACTCCCAGCCCGGCGCCCACTGTGACACTCCCAGCCCGGCGCCCACTGTGACACACCCAGCCCGGCGCCCACTGTGACACACCCAGCCCGGCGCCCACTGTGACACTCCCAGCCCGGCGCCCACTGTGACACACCCTGCCCGGCGCCCACTGTGACACACCCAGCCCGGCGCCCACTGTGACACACCCTAGCCCGGCGCCCACTGTGACACACCCTGCCCGGCGCCCACTGTGACATCTCCCTGCCCGGCGCCCACTGTGACACACCCTGCCCGGCTCCCACTGTGACACTCCCTGCCCGGCGCCCACTGTGACACACCCAGCCCGGCGCCCACTGTGACACTCCCAGCCCGGCGCCCACTATGACACTCCCAGCCCGGCGCCCACTGTGACACACCCTGCCCGGCGCCCACTGTGACACACCCAGCCCGGCGCCCACTGTGACACACCTAGCCCGGCGCCCACTGTGACACACCCAGCCCGGCGCCCACTGTGACACACCCAGCCCGGCGCCCACTGCTGACACTCCCTGCCCGGCGCCCACTGTGACATTCCCAGCCCGGGGCCCACTGTGACACACCCAGCCCGGCGCCCACTGTGACACTCCCTGCCCGGGCCCACTGTGACACACCCTGCCCGGCGCCCACTGTGACACACCCAGCCCGGCGCCCACTGTGACACACCCTGCCCGGCGCCCACTGTGACACACCCTGCCCGGCGCCCACTGTGACACACCCAGCCCGGCGCCCACTGTGACACACCCAGCCCGGCGCCCACTGTGACACACCCAGCCCGGCGCCCACTGTGACACACCCAGCCCGGCGCCCACTGTGACACACCCAGCCCGGCGCCCACTGTGACACACCCAGCCCGGCGCCCACTGTGACACTCCCTGCCCGGCGCCCACTGTGACACACCCAGCCCGGCGCCCACTGTGACACACCCGCCCGGCGCCCACTGTGACACACCCAGCCCGGCGCCCACTGTGACACTCCCAGCCCGGCGCCCACTGTGACACTCCCTAGCCCGGCGCCCACTGTGACACTCCCTAGCCCGGCGCCCACTGTGACACTCCCTAGCCCGGCGCCCACTGTGACACTCCCTGCCCGGCGCCCACTGTGACACACCCTGCCCGGCGCCCACTGTGACACACCCAGCCCGGCGCCCACTGTGACACTCCCAGCCCGGCGCCCACTGTGACACACCCAGCCCGGCGCCCACTGTGACACACCCAGCCCGGCGCCCACTGTGACACACCCTGCCCGGCGCCCACTGTGACACTCCCTGCCCGGCGCCCACTGTGACACACCCTGCCCGGCGCCCACTGTGACACATCCCTGCCCGGCGCCCACTGTGACACTACCCAGCCCGGCGCCCACTGTGACACACCCTAGCCCGGCGCCCACTGTGACACTCCCTGCCGGCGCCCACTGTGACACTCCCTGCCCGGCGCCCACTGTGACACTCCCAGCCCGGCGCCCACTGTGACACTCCCAGCCCGGCGCCCACTGTGACACACCCAGCCCGGCGCCCACTGTGACACACCCTGCCCGGCGCCCACTGTGACACACCCTGCCCGGCGCCCACTGTGACACACCCAGCCCGGCGCCCACTGTGACACACCCTGCCCGGCGCCCACTGTGACACTCCCTGCCCGGCGCCCACTGTGACACTCCCAGCCCGGCGCCCACTGTGACACTCCCAGCCCGGCGCCCACTGTGACACACCCAGCCCGGCGCCCACTGTGACACTCCCTGCCCGGCGCCCACTGTGACACTCCCAGCCCGGCGCCCACTGTGACACTCCCAGCCCGGCGCCCACTGTGACACACCCAGCCCGGCGCCCACTGTGACACTCCCAGCCCGGCGCCCACTGTGACACTCCCAGCCCGGCGCCCACTGTGACACTCCCAGCCCGGCGCCCACTGTGACACACCCAGCCCGGCGCCCACTGTGACACTCCCAGCCCGGCGCCCACTGTGACACACCCAGCCCGGCGCCCACTGTGACACATCCCTGCCCGGCGCCCACTGTGACACACCCCGCCCGGCGCCCACTGTGACACTCCCAGCCCGGCGCCCACTGTGACACACCCAGCCCGGCGCCCACTGTGACACATCCCTGCCCGGCGCCCACTGTGACACACCCAGCCCGGCGCCCACTGTGACACACCCAGCCCGGCGCCCACTGTGACACTCCCAGCCCGGCGCCCACTGTGACACTCCCAGCCCGGCGCCCACTGTGACACACCCTGCCCGGCGCCCACTGTGACACACCCAGCCCGGCGCCCACTGTGACACACCCTGCCCGGCGCCCACTGTGACACTCCCTGCCCGGCGCCCACTGTGACACACCCTGCCCGGCGCCCACTGTGACACTCCCTGCCCGGCGCCCACTGTGACACACCCAGCCCGGCGCCCACTGTGACACTCCCAGCCCGGCGCCCACTGTGACACACCCAGCCCGGCGCCCACTGTGACACTCTCTGGCCGGCGCCCACTGTGACACTCCCTGCCCGGCGCCCACTGTGACACACCCTGCCCGGCGCCCACTGTGACACACCCTGCCCGGCGCCCACTGTGACACACCCAGCCCGGCGCCCACTGTGACACTCCCTGCCCGGCGCCCACTGTGACACTCCCAGCCCGGCGCCCACTGTGACACTCCCAGCCCTGTCGCCCACTGTGACACACCCAGCCCGGCGCCCACTGTGACACTCCCTGCCCGGCGCCCACTGTGACACTCCCAGCCCGGCGCCCACTGTGACACTCCCAGCCCGGCGCCCACTGTGACACACCCAGCCCGGCGCCCACTGTGACACACCCAGCCCGGCGCCCACTGTGACACTCCCAGCCCGGCGCCCACTGTGACACACCCTGCCCGGCGCCCACTGTGACACACCCAGCCCGGCGCCCACTGTGACACACCCAGCCCGGCGCCCACTGTGACACTCCCAGCCCGGCGCCCACTGTGACACACCCAGCCCGGCGCCCACTGTGACACATCCCGCCCGGCGCCCACTGTGACACACCCAGCCCGGCGCCCACTGTGACACACCCAGCCCGGCGCCCACTGTGACACTCCAGCCCCGGCGCCCACTGTGACACTTCCAGCCCGGCGCCCACTGTGACACACCCTGCCCGGCGCCCACTGTGACACACCCAGCCCGGCGCCCACTGTGACACTCCCAGCCCGGCGCCCACTGTGACACTCCCAGCCCGGCGCCCACTGTGACACACCCAGCCCGGCGCCCACTGTGACACTCCCTGTCCGGCGCCCACTGTGACACTCCCAGCCCGGCGCCCACTGTGACACACCCAGCCCGGCGCCTACTGTGACACACCCTGCCCGGCGCCCACTGTGACACTCCCTGCCCGGCGCCCACTGTGACACACCCAGCCCGGCGCCCACTGTGACACTCCCAGCCCGGCGCCCACTGTGACACACCCAGCCCGGCGCCCACTGTGACACACCCAGCCCGGCGTCCACTGTGACACTCCCAGCCCGGCGCCCACTGTGACACTCCCAGCCCGGCGCCCACTGTGACACTCCCTGTCCGGCGCCCACTGTGACGTACCCTGCCCGGCGCCCACTGTGACGCACCCAGCCCGGCGCCCACTGTGATACACCCTGTCCGGCGCCCACTGTGACACACCCTGCCCGGCGCCCACTGTGACACACCCAGCCCGGCGCCCACTGTGACACACCCTGCCCGGCGCCCAGTGTGACACACCCTGCCCGGCGCCCACTGTGACACTCCCTGCCCGGCGCCCACTGTGACACTCCCTGCCCGGCGCCCACTGTGACACACCCAGCCCGGCGCCCACTGTGACACTCCTAGCCCTGGCGCCCACTGTGACACTCCCTGCCAGGCGCCCACTGTGACACACCCTGCCCGGCGCCCACTGTGACACACCCTGCCCGGCTCCCACTGTGACACTCCCTGCCCGGCGCCCACTGTGACACACCCAGCCCAGGCGCCTACTGTGACACTCCCTGCCCGGCGCCCACTGTGACACTCCCGGCCCGGCGCCCACTGTGACACACCCTGCCCGGCGCCCACTGTGACACTCCCGGCCCGGCGTCCACTGTGACACTCCCGGCCCGGCGCCCACTGTGACACACCCTGCCCGGCGCCCACTGTGACACACCCTGCCCGGCGCCCACTGTGACACACCCTGCCCGGCGCCCACTGTGACACTCTCGGCCCGGCGCCCACTGTGACACACCCTGCCCGGCGCCCACTGTGACACACCCTGCCCGGCGCCCACTGTGACACCCCTGCCCGGCGCCCACTGTGACACTCCCGGCCCGGCGCCCACTGTGACACATCCCGCCCGGCGCCCACTGTGACACACCCTGCCCGGCGCCCACTGTGACACACCCTGCCCGGCGCCCACTGTGACACACCCGGCCCGGCGCCCACTGTGACACACCCGGCCCGGCGCCCACTGTGACTACTCCCAGCCCGGCGCCCACTGTGACACATCCCAGCCCGGCGCCCACTGTGACACACCCTGCCCGGCGCCCACTGTGACACACCCAGCCCGGCGCCCACTGTGACACACCCTGCCCGGCGCCCACTGTGACACTCCCTGCCCGGCGCCCACTGTGACACACCCTGCCCGGCGCCCACTGTGACACTCCCTGCCCGGCGCCCACTGTGACACACCCAGCCCGGCGCCCACTGTGACACATCCCAGCCCGGCGCCCACTGTGACACACCCAGCACGGCGCCCACTGTGACACTCTCTGGCCGGCCCCCACTGTGACACTCCCTGCCCGGCGCCCACTGTGACACACCCTGCCTGGCGCCCACTGTGACACACCCTGCCCGGCGCCCACTGTGACACACCCAGCCCGGCGCCCACTGTGACACTCCCTGCCCGGCGCCCACTGTGACACTCCCAGCCCGGCGCCCACTGTGACACTCCCAGCCCGGCGCCCACTGTGACACACCCAGCCCGGCGCCCACTGTGACACTCCCTGCCCGGCGCCCACTGTGACACTCCCAGCCCGGCGCCCACTGTGACACTCCCAGCCCGGCGCCCACTGTGACACACCCAGCCCGGCGCCCACTGTGACACACCCAGCCCGGCGCCCACTGTGACACTCCCAGCCCGGCGCCCACTGTGACACACCCTGCCCGGCGCCCACTGTGACACACCCAGCCCGGCGCCCACTGTGACACACCCAGCCCGGCGCCCACTGTGACACTCCCAGCCCTGCGCCCACTGTGAGACACCCAGCCCGGCGCCCACTGTGACATTCCTAGTCCGGCGCCCACTGTGACACACCCAGCCCGGCGCCCACTGTGACGCACCCAGCCCGGCGCCCACTGTGACACTTCCAGCCCCGCGCCCACTGTGACACTCCAGCCCGGCGCCCACTGTGACACACCCTGCCCGGCGCCCACTGTGACACACCCAGCCCAGCGCCCACTGTGACACTCCCAGCCCGGCGCCCACTGTGACACTCCCAGCCCGGCGCCCACTGTGACACACCCAGCCCGGCGCCCACTGTGACACTCCCTGTCCCGGCGCCCACTGTGACACTCCCAGCCCGGCGCCCACTGTGACACACCCAGCCCGGCGCCCTACTGTGACACACCCTGCCCGGCGCCCACTGTGACACTCCTTGCCCGGCGCCCACTGTGACACACCCAGCCCGGCGCCCACTGTGACACTCCCAGCCCGGCGCCCACTGTGACACACCCAGCCCGGCGCCCACTGTGACACACCCAGCCCGGCGTCCACTGTGACACTCCCAGCCCGGCGCCCACTGTGACACTCCCAGCCCGGCGCCCACTGTGACACTCCCTGTCCGGCGCCCACTGTGACGCACCCTGCCCGGCGCCCACTGTGACGCACCCAGCCCGGCGCCCACTGTGATACACCCTGTCCGGCGCCCACTGTGACACACCCTGCCCGGCGCCCACTGTGACACACCCAGCCCGGCGCCCACTGTGACACACCCTGCCCGGCGCCCACTGTGACACACCCTGCCCGGCGCCCACTGTGACACTCCCTGCCCGGCGCCCACTGTGACACTCCCTGCCCGGCGCCCACTGTGACACACCCAGCCCGGCGCCCACTGTGACATTCCTAGCCTGGCGCCCACTGTGACATTCCCTGCCAGGCACCCACTGTGACACACCCTGCCCGGCGCCCACTGTGACACACCCTGCCCGGCTCCCACTGTGACACTCTCTGCCCAGCGCCCACTGTGACACACCCAGCCCGGCGCCTACTGTGACACTCCCTGCCCGGCGCCCACTGTGACACTCCCGGCCCGGCGCCCACTGTGACACACCCTGCCCGTCGCCCACTGTGACACTCCCGGCCCGGCGTTCACTGTGACACTCCCGGCCCGGCGCCCACTGTGACACACCCTGCCCGGCGCCCACTGTGACACACCCTGCCCGGCGCCCACTGTGACACACCCTGCCCGGCGCCCACTGTGACACTCCCGGCCCGGCGCCCGCTGTGACACTCCCAGCCTGGCGCCCACTGTGACACACCCTGCCCGGCGCCCACTGTGACACACCCTGCCCGGCGCCCACTGTGACACCCTGCCCGACGCCCACTGTGACACTCCCGGCCCGGCGCCCACTGTGACACTCCCGGCCCGGCGCCCACTGTGACACACCCTGCCCGGCGCCCACTGTGACACACCCTGCCCGGCGCCCACTGTGACACACCCGGCCCGGCGCCCACTGTGACACACCCGGCCCGGCGCCCACTGTGACACACCCGGCCCGGCGCCCACTGTGACACACCCGGCCCGGCGCCCACTGTGACACACCCGGCCCGGCGCCCACTGTGACACACCCGGCCCGGCGCCCACTGTGACACACCCGGCCCGGCGCCCACTGTGACACACCCGGCCCGGCGCCCACTGTGACACACCCAGCCCGGCGCCCACTGTGACACACCCAGCCCGGCGCCTACAACGTTCACAGACAAACAGTTCTACAAGTGACCACTGAAGTAGTTTTTTTTATTATTATTATTATTTTCTACCACAAACGTGGCCACACATTTACAATGCTAACCAGCATATATTCATTTTCATCTGTCCTCCATAGACAGGGTTAGAGATGTGTTAAACATATAGTTCAAGGGTTTATTGAACAATCAACCACAGAAGGTGATTCGGTGCTTTTAAAATGCTAAGCTGACCTACATACATAAATACATAGATACACAGATTTACGTATGCCCTACATAAAGTGTTCGATGTGTCTTTTACATAGTGTCATTAATGTGCATTTACAAAGGTGAAATGTAATTCTGATCAGCTTCCATATGTACTTGATACACATTCACATACATACACACACACACAGCCGCGGAGGTCAGAAGGGTCTGGGAAGCTCTTGCGTAGCTAGTGAATTGGGGGGAGTAATCAGTGTATATGCGTATATGAGTGTATATGAGTGATTGAATAACTAGTAAGCTCATTCAAACCACAAGAAAGTGAAGAAAAACAGTAGAAACAGCACCACTGAAAATAAGTGTCGAGTACATCGTGGTATTGTGAAATTGTGGAGCCGAAATTGTGGAGCCGGAGTGACCTCACCACTAGTGACCTCACCAGCTGTGACGCGGGACGCAGGGACCTCACATCTTGACCAGCCTCGTGGAGTACTTTCTCGACTGTTTGTGCTGAAGATTGTGCAAGGTATTGAGGAGCGCCTTTTTGGCTAGGTTGTTACTGCAATGACAAGATCAGGAAGGGGTTCAAAGTCAATCACCAGCAGGGATGAGGAGGAGGACAGATTTATAGACAAATTAATAGGGAAATTTGTAGAGAGAAGGAGCGATTGGATGGAGGATCTAATCCAAGGGATTAAAAGCGAGTTATTTCAGCAAATACAGGATGCGGTAGAGAGGCAGAAACAAGAACTTATGCACTATATTCAGGAAGAGATTAGGAAGGGAAGAGAGGACTGGGAGAGGGAATGTGCTCGGATCACAAACGAATTAGGAAGGATTAACAGCATGGCTAAGGACAGAGGATTAGTGGGGGATGGGTTAGTGACTGCGGTTGGGATGGAGAATCCCCAGGGGACAGGCTACCAGCAATGCAATGAATTACTGAGGAGACGGTCTATTATGATACATTGTTGAAAATTTCCAACACTAATACAATACTATTGTATTATAATAAATCAGTATTATATACTAACTACAGTAGTCACTAAAACTTACTAACAGTAATGTTCACAAACTAACCATTATATCTACATATTGATGCTGGAATTCTTACGAAATCAAGCACCAGTATTGCGTCAGAGTATATCTAGTTAAACACTGTGAGGGATCTAGATCCCTCAGCTAGTTTTCCTAGTTTCTAGAGCAGGCTAGACACTCTAGAAATTGAAGCTTTCAAAAAAATAACATATGCTTGTTGGGTGTTGAATGAAAGCTTATGTCAAGAACTATCACTTGAGAGTAGTTAGAAGTCTGTGATTGCTCTGTAGAGAGAATTACAGAGATTTTCCTGTTTCTGTGAAATAGGATGTGAGTTGAGAGTAAGTGTGAGAGGATACTTGACTAAAACCGTTAGAGGTGGGGGGGAGAGTGGGGTGAGCGCTGCCTCTTCCCCCCCCCACATGGGAGACATCACCCCACTCCTTAGGCCTCCTCTTCCTTGTGACGTCACAAGACGCCGAGGGTGACGGAGAGAGGTGATTGGTTTGGGGCACGTGTGGTCCAAGCCTAGTTTTGGCGCGAAGAATTCTGATTGGGGGCGGCACGAGGGGCTGTGCCGGCTCCAAGCTGATTGGTCAAGGGATTGTAGGGAGTAGGTATGGGTATCTGGTACCCTTAGCCCGCGAAATCTGGTAGTTTGAATTGGGCGGCCAGGGAAGGAAGAGGTGTTTGGGTGGGGCGGCACGCTTGCCGCCTCCACCCCCTGTTAATCGCTTCTGTCGTCCAAATTACTCGATGGGTGGCACTCCTGCCATCAGGGGTTGTCTCAAGGCCTAATTAAGTGAATTGGGGCCAGTGATTTACGGTAGAAACAGAAAAAAGCTAAGGGACAGTTGACTGTGTGAACGCATGAGGCAGGCTGGCAGAAGCCTCGTGGAGTATCAGATTGATCCCTCATCCCTCGGGTCTGAGCATCCTGTCTAGTGGCAATGGACAATTGATGTTGGCCAGTGTACGCGTATGTGTGATTGCAGGCCCATGTTGGACTCTGCATTCCGCCAGGCTGCGTCAGTATGGGGACGCCGCCTGGGGACGCCACCAACCATTGTCACCCCAGTGTAGAACAAAGGCATGGTTCTAGAGTGATGGGGTGGAGATTCCCCAGCCGCATGGGTACTCCTGTGGGCGGCAGCCTGCCAGCCCGCGGCCACCCGTGGCCACCCGCGCCTGCCCGCGCGCCGGCCACCCCAGGCCACCCACCCGCCTGCCCGCGAGGCGGCCACCCAGGCCACCCGCGAGCCGGCCACCCCAGGCCACCCAACCCCCCCTCTCTCAGCTCGGGAGGGGCGCTGTGGCCACCTGCCTTGGCCACATGCCTTGGCCACTTTCCCGGGACAGCCTAGGGCCACATCTTGTCGACGCATGAGGAGCAAGTCAGCTAAGTGTGTCAGCTAAAAGCTAAGTGTGGTAGTCAGTTTTGGGAATGAGAAAAAAATAAGGCAGTAGAAATGAGTAGAAATGAGTACTATTACAGTGTGATGAGTACCGGTGGATGTTCCCGGTAAGAGTTATCTCAGAGCCTCGCCAGGCTAGGAAAAAACAGCTGGGGGGCAGCTGTCAGTGGAATCCAGATGTCGGGTAGGGGCGGTACCTGGAGATAGAGATTATACACGGGACCACGCTGTATGGTAGTATGTTGGTAGACTGACTAGAGGATGTGACCAGTCAGTGTAGAGATTTACCATATAAGTGATCCAGCCTGTCTATTCTATATAATCGTTCAGGCTGGATTAATGCCATAGAGTACAGTAAAATTATAATCATTAGAGGTAGTCAGGAGTGTCAGTGAGGACCCCTGAAGTCTGTGTAATTAGTACATATTACTTGGTGATATAATTTTCAGAGAGTAGGTGAAGGCCATTTCTATGTGTTCATTTGCATGTCTATGTACTGTGATTGTGTGGTAGTCAGTAGAGGTGATTGCTGACCGAGTGCCTAATGATGTCATTAGCATGTGGGGTATGCTGACGGCATCATTATGTTGCAGGTTTGTGCAGTGTTGTTATCAGTATACAATATTATTGCCCCAGGAACTGTGTTGAGGGTAAGGGACCTCTAGGATTATTCAGGGGAATTTTCAGTACTTAATGAGAGCAGGCAATTGATGGGTTAATTGCCTGGCTGAAGTATGTGTGTGTTCACAGTATTCCTTTGCAATCGGGTGCAAGTAAAAGAAGAGGAGGGGCAGTAATATTAGTATACTTGTGTGTGTTGCACAACCGTGTGTTTTATTGTGTGGGCACAGTAATTAGCGAGTTGCAGTAGCTGCAACTATATGTGGGCAGTGCTGATATGTTGTTGCATGCCATTATAGTGTGACCTATGTAACGCTGGGGTTACTTTGTTCTTTAAGTTATGTTGAGGACTTAAGGATTCAGTGAGTTAATTAAGGGGTAATTAACTGGATAAGGGGTGCACACTTAGTATTGGGGAGTGAGTGAGGGCTGTTATAAGAGGGAACAGTGTTGAGCGAGAATGAGATACGTCTCGGGAGCAATTAATTGTCCACGTGACAGTTAATTGACCACTCTAGCTAATTATGTAATTAGCCTTCTCATCATGAATTCACGTAGTGGGAGAGGTTCTGTCAGAGTCTGTCAGTATTTGTGTTAACGTAATATGCTCGAGACTAATTACCTTTCAGGGGTATAGCATTAGTGGCTCATGTTAATTAGTGGAGTAATTAGCATTGGAGAGCTCCGGTGACTCGGTAAAGCGAGGTCATGGAGCTAGCATAAATCGTTGTATTAATCATATCCTGTCTGAGGACAGTGGATTATTGGCACATCTTGTTAATTAGGGTAATTAACTCCTTTCCCGTGAATTCACAGTGTTTGATGAGACCTGCTTAGGCAGTGCGGAGTGAGACGTATTTATGGATGGTTAATTATCGGTCCTGGTGACAGTTAATTAATGGCTCAGTAATTAGTGGGTTAATTAGGGTAATTAACACTCACTAGTAATTTTTTTGTCACAGACTGTGGAGAAGCTACCAAGTTAGGGTAGGGTTAGTTAACGTAACTCAATGGGGATGTAATTAGTGGTCCGTTTGACCTTAATTGAGAATTACTCACTGAATACTTGCAAGGAGTCAAGTGTGTTGTAATATGTTGAGTTATTGTTAACAAGAGAGAGACAAGTGTTAAAGATTAACGTAGAGTATCATCATGTTGTTGTCTAGTGGGAGACAATTGTTTGTGATTACCGTGGTACTTTGTTGCTGACTGCTGCGATCAGTCAATTAACGTAATTAATCACTTCAGGTAATTTCTTTTGGTTGTCGTCTGGTGACGAGAGTAGAGTCATACTAGGGATCTGTGGAGCTGTGTCCCAGAATTCCCGCCTTGCCTGTCGGTGTATCGGGTTACAACAGGGCAACTTCTTAGTGGGAGTTGCAAAGAGTGTTCACACGGGGTTGTGATAGGGGGGAGTCACTGGTAGACTTCCTCCTAGTTACGTGGGTCTCTCCTGGGGGGCGGGAGGATCCCTAAGCTTGTGATTATAGTAGCTGTCAGGGGAACCGTGACACTATTGATTGCCTGCTTGTGTCTTTGTTTCAGTGGATCCTTCATTTGTTCAGTTAGTTCATGTTATCAGCCCGAAGTGTCAGCAAGATGGAGCCTGCTGTCACTTCTCGAGGGGCTGTTGAATAGCTGTGTTGCAAATGCCACTTGATGTACAATAACGTAACCATTCGCTGTGGTGTAACTTAGTCTGTGATATTTTTCTTTGATTTGCAATATTGCGTCATCAGTGGGCACACCTGTGTTCAGGTTAGTTCAGTATGCAGCCTCACAGCAAGGGTTGCTATTTAGCTGTTTGTTATCGTGCCACTGGATTGACATTAACGTAACGTAAACTCGGTAATGTAGTAGTTAGTCTCTTGTTATTTATAAATTGTTTTGTTATAGAAAACAGTCTTTGATGTCAACCCTTCAACCATATTATTCCACTATATTTCTGCATAATATCATTAAATGTTGATGTGATCTTGATAAGGCGGCTGTTCTTGGGAATTCGAATTCCAATTCATAGCGCCACTTCAAATATAAATATTTGATTGTGAGAACCCGTCGGTTACCCTTTATTAGTTTTAACGTCCTGTTTAACTAGAAGGAGCCAGCGGCCAATTGTGGACAGGTTTTCACCCTTGTTGGTGGAGGCCTGGCGGTTTGCTCCCGGTTTTCCTTTTTTCTACTGGACTCATGCTTAACTGCCGTGAGCAGACTTTAAACTTGTAGTCCACCTCTTAAGGGAGGTAGGCGTAGAGAAAAATCTCACAGCTGGCGCCCAACGTGGGGCTATGCAACTTGGGTTCGAGCCCATGAAGAGTAGTCTTATTGAATTTTTAAAGTAACATAAAATATCGTTGCAGAATATTGTGGAACAGTATTGTTGGAGGTATGTTTTGTGCACGGTTGTCACACGTAGGTACATACACCACACACACACAGTATGAAAGAGGTATTTCATGGTAGATATGGGGAAATCTGTCTGGCTTTTTGTGGCTGCGAGCTAGTGGACATTGACACACTCATTGGTGAGGGGTGTCAGCTCAGCAGCAGGTGTCGTGGACACACAGCCAGCGTGCAACAGTGGTTGCAAGAGTGCACTCAGGATCTGCCTGAGGTGCAAGACACCATCTACCTTAGGGTAGAAGAAGCTTCTAGAAGTGACCTCGAGTGTGAGAGGTCTTATTGGACGACACTGTAGTTGTCAAGGGTGTCATGGGAGTGTAGTTATTGTTACACAGTAGGATCTTAGTGGGAGGTCGCGCCACCAGAGTAGGATCCAAGTAGACTTCTTTAGAGAAGTGGAGTAATTCATCTGTAGTTAGACAGGTGATGGAATTTCTTGCCAGAGTGGGGACTGTACAACCCCAGGAAGAATTCATGGTAGTCACTAGAGAGGTTGAGCAGAGGCTCCCGTTAGCAGAGGTGACAGCAGGGCCGAGTTCGAGCCTGAAGGTGAGAGCGCAGCAAGTCAGTGCTGGCTCCAGTGCAGATTGCAAGGAGGCAATCTCACACAGGGAAGGGAAGCCAAACCCACCCTAGTGCACTTAACCCGGCGACAAGGTATGAAGGTAAAGATGCCTAGCTTGGCAGTTCTGAGAAAGACGATTCGATGGATGCATACATCGATCGCCTTTTGAAGAAAGGCTGCCAATGCAAGATGGCAAGGGTCATTTTGGGCTGGTGATTTTCCATGGTTCAGATCCCCAGCAGCATAATGATTTTGTTCTTTAAGGATTGCCTTGGTAAAGGGTTATAGTAGATCTGCAGAGGGAATGCTGATCACATTCCAAGTTAGGTCCAGGGGAGAACTAGACAAGAGGGTTTGACAGATGTCAAAAGTTGTGCTTGAGTCCTTGTTAGAGTAGGGGGACCTAGGAGAAGCAAGGGAGGGACCCCAGGCTCAGTAGGGGAGCATAGGTACTTGTAGAAGAGGGTTTTCTCCCAGATAGTTCAGTCGGTAGAGCAAGACCGGCTGGTGTTGGGCAGTTGGACAGTGAGAGTGATCCTGTCAACTTGTTGTTAGGTCAGGTGGAGGACTGACAGTAAGTCTTGTAGGCTGAGGGGAGTGTAGAAGTGCTTCACCGGTAAGGCCACACCAGTGTGTTGCTCATGTGTCCAGTATGACACAGACCGAGGATGGAAATGGGAGGTCCAGTGATGGAAATGGTTGCGAGGTGTTGAACCGGCCAGGACCAGAGCTGGAGCCGAACATGTTGCCACTCCAAGGTCGGGCAGCACCACCAGGGTGATCCGGTGGTAGTGCACAGAGACCCTCAGGCCAGGATGGATAGGAAACAGAGTTTCACACTCCACACTTGTTTAGCTAGTACACCTGTTGGGCAGGTGTGTGCAGAAAAACTAGCTGGTGTTTTGAATGTATTTTCCTTGCAGGAAAATATATTCTTTAGTGGGAGGTTGTGTGAGGGATCTAGATCCCTCAGCTAGTTTTCCTAGTTTCTAGAGCAGGCTAGACACTCTAGAAATTGAAGCTTTCAAAATAATAACATATGCTTGTTGGGTGTTGAATGAAAGCTTATGTCAAGAACTATCACTTGAGAGTAGTTAGAAGTCTGTGATTGCTCTGTAGAGAGAATTACAGAGATTTTCCTGTTTCTGTGAAATAGGATGTGAGTTGAGAGTAAGTGTGAGAGGATACTTGACTAAAACCGTTAGAGGTGGGGGGGAGAGTGGGGTGAGCGCTGCCTCTTCCCCCCCCCCCACATGGGAGACATCACCCCACTCCTTAGGCCTCCTCTTCCTTGTGACGTCACAAGACGCCGAGGGTGACGGAGAGAGGTGATTGGTTTGGGGCACGTGTGGTCCAAGCCTAGTTTTGGCGCGAAGAATTCTGATTGGGGGCGGCACGAGGGGCTGTGCCGGCTCCAAGCTGATTGGTCAAGGGATTGTAGGGAGTAGGTATGGGTATCTGGTACCCTTAGCCCGCGAAATCTGGTAGTTTGAATTGGGCGGCCAGGGAAGGAAGAGGTGTTTGGGTGGGGCGGCACGCTTGCCGCCTCCACCCCCTGTTAATCGCTTCTGTCGTCCAAATTACTCGATGGGTGGCACTCCTGCCATCAGGGGTTGTCTCAAGGCCTAATTAAGTGAATTGGGGCCAGTGATTTACGGTAGAAACAGAAAAAAGCTAAGGGACAGTTGACTGTGTGAACGCATGAGGCAGGCTGGCAGAAGCCTCGTGGAGTATCAGATTGATCCCTCATCCCTCGGGTCTGAGCATCCTGTCTAGTGGCAATGGACAATTGATGTTGGCCAGTGTACGCGTATGTGTGATTGCAGGCCCATGTTGGACTCTGCATTCCGCCAGGCTGCGTCAGTATGGGGACGCCGCCTGGGGACGCCACCAACCATTGTCACCCCAGTGTAGAACAAAGGCATGGTTCTAGAGTGATGGGGTGGAGATTCCCCAGCCGCATGGGTACTCCTGTGGGCGGCAGCCTGCCAGCCCGCGGCCACCCGTGGCCACCCGCGCCTGCCCGCGCGCCGGCCACCCCAGGCCACCCACCCGCCTGCCCGCGAGGCGGCCACCCAGGCCACCCGCGAGCCGGCCACCCCAGGCCACCCAACCCCCCCTCTCTCAGCTCGGGAGGGGCGCTGTGGCCACCTGCCTTGGCCACATGCCTTGGCCACTTTCCCGGGACAGCCTAGGGCCACATCTTGTCGACGCATGAGGAGCAAGTCAGCTAAGTGTGTCAGCTAAAAGCTAAGTGTGGTAGTCAGTTTTGGGAATGAGAAAAAAATAAGGCAGTAGAAATGAGTAGAAATGAGTACTATTACAGTGTGATGAGTACCGGTGGATGTTCCCGGTAAGAGTTATCTCAGAGCCTCGCCAGGCTAGGAAAAAACAGCTGGGGGGCAGCTGTCAGTGGAATCCAGATGTCGGGTAGGGGCGGTACCTGGAGATAGAGATTATACACGGGACCACGCTGTATGGTAGTATGTTGGTAGACTGACTAGAGGATGTGACCAGTCAGTGTAGAGATTTACCATATAAGTGATCCAGCCTGTCTATTCTATATAATCGTTCAGGCTGGATTAATGCCATAGAGTACAGTAAAATTATAATCATTAGAGGTAGTCAGGAGTGTCAGTGAGGACCCCTGAAGTCTGTGTAATTAGTACATATTACTTGGTGATATAATTTTCAGAGAGTAGGTGAAGGCCATTTCTATGTGTTCATTTGCATGTCTATGTACTGTGATTGTGTGGTAGTCAGTAGAGGTGATTGCTGACCGAGTGCCTAATGATGTCATTAGCATGTGGGGTATGCTGACGGCATCATTATGTTGCAGGTTTGTGCAGTGTTGTTATCAGTATACAATATTATTGCCCCAGGAACTGTGTTGAGGGTAAGGGACCTCTAGGATTATTCAGGGGAATTTTCAGTACTTAATGAGAGCAGGCAATTGATGGGTTAATTGCCTGGCTGAAGTATGTGTGTGTTCACAGTATTCCTTTGCAATCGGGTGCAAGTAAAAGAAGAGGAGGGGCAGTAATATTAGTATACTTGTGTGTGTTGCACAACCGTGTGTTTTATTGTGTGGGCACAGTAATTAGCGAGTTGCAGTAGCTGCAACTATATGTGGGCAGTGCTGATATGTTGTTGCATGCCATTATAGTGTGACCTATGTAACGCTGGGGTTACTTTGTTCTTTAAGTTATGTTGAGGACTTAAGGATTCAGTGAGTTAATTAAGGGGTAATTAACTGGATAAGGGGTGCACACTTAGTATTGGGGAGTGAGTGAGGGCTGTTATAAGAGGGAACAGTGTTGAGCGAGAATGAGATACGTCTCGGGAGCAATTAATTGTCCACGTGACAGTTAATTGACCACTCTAGCTAATTATGTAATTAGCCTTCTCATCATGAATTCACGTAGTGGGAGAGGTTCTGTCAGAGTCTGTCAGTATTTGTGTTAACGTAATATGCTCGAGACTAATTACCTTTCAGGGGTATAGCATTAGTGGCTCATGTTAATTAGTGGAGTAATTAGCATTGGAGAGCTCCGGTGACTCGGTAAAGCGAGGTCATGGAGCTAGCATAAATCGTTGTATTAATCATATCCTGTCTGAGGACAGTGGATTATTGGCACATCTTGTTAATTAGGGTAATTAACTCCTTTCCCGTGAATTCACAGTGTTTGATGAGACCTGCTTAGGCAGTGCGGAGTGAGACGTATTTATGGATGGTTAATTATCGGTCCTGGTGACAGTTAATTAATGGCTCAGTAATTAGTGGGTTAATTAGGGTAATTAACACTCACTAGTAATTTTTTTGTCACAGACTGTGGAGAAGCTACCAAGTTAGGGTAGGGTTAGTTAACGTAACTCAATGGGGATGTAATTAGTGGTCCGTTTGACCTTAATTGAGAATTACTCACTGAATACTTGCAAGGAGTCAAGTGTGTTGTAATATGTTGAGTTATTGTTAACAAGAGAGAGACAAGTGTTAAAGATTAACGTAGAGTATCATCATGTTGTTGTCTAGTGGGAGACAATTGTTTGTGATTACCGTGGTACTTTGTTGCTGACTGCTGCGATCAGTCAATTAACGTAATTAATCACTTCAGGCAATTTCTTTTGGTTGTCGTCTGGTGACGAGAGTAGAGTCATACTAGGGATCTGTGGAGCTGTGTCCCAGAATTCCCGCCTTGCCTGTCGGTGTATCGGGTTACAACAGGGCAACTTCTTAGTGGGAGTTGCAAAGAGTGTTCACACGGGGTTGTGATAGGGGGGAGTCACTGTTAGACTTCCGCCTAGTTACGTGGGTCTCTCCTGGGGGGCGGGAGGATCCCTAAGCTTGTGATTATAGTAGCTGTCAGGGGAACCGTGACACTATTGATTGCCTGCTTGTGTCTTTGTTTCAGTGGATCCTTCATTTGTTCAGTTAGTTCATGTTATCAGCCCGAAGTGTCAGCAAGATGGAGCCTGCTGTCACTTCTCGAGGGGCTGTTGAATAGCTGTGTTGCAAATGCCACTTGATGTACAATAACGTAACCATTCGCTGTGGTGTAACTTAGTCTGTGATATTTTTCTTTGATTTGCAATATTGCGTCATCAGTGGGCACACCTGTGTTCAGGTTAGTTCAGTATGCAGCCTCACAGCAAGGGTTGCTATTTAGCTGTTTGTTATCGTGCCACTGGATTGACATTAACGTAACGTAAACTCGGTAATGTAGTAGTTAGTCTCTTGTTATTAATAAATTGTTATGTTATAGAAAACAGTCTTTGATGTCAACCCTTCAACCATGTTATTCCACTATATTTCTGCATAATATCATTAAATGTTGATGTGATCTTGATAAGGCGGCTGTTCTTGGGAATTCGAATTCCAATTCATAGCGCCACTTCAAATATAAATATTTGATTGTGAGAACCCGTCGGTTACCCTTTATTAGTTTTAACGTCCTGTTTAACTAGAAGGAGCCAGCGGCCAATTGTGGACAGGTTTTCACCCTTGTTGGTGGAGGCCTGGCGGTTTGCTCCCGCTTTTCCTTTTTTCTACTGGACTCATGCTTAACTGCCGTGAGCAGACTTTAAACTTGTAGTCCACCTCTTAAGGGAGGTAGGCGTAGAGAAAAATCTCACAGCTGGCGCCCAACGTGGGGCTATGCAACTTGGGTTCGAGCCCATGAAGAGTAGTCTTATTGAATTTTTAAAGTAACATAAAATATCGTTGCAGAATATTGTGGAACAGTATTGTTGGAGGTATGTTTTGTGCACGGTTGTCACACGTAGGTACATACACCACACACACACAGTATGAAAGAGGTATTTCATGGTAGATATGGGGAAATCTGTCTGGCTTTTTGTGGCTGCGAGCTAGTGGACATTGACACACTCATTGGTGAGGGGTGTCAGCTCAGCAGCAGGTGTCGTGGACACACAGCCAGCGTGCAACAGTGGTTGCAAGAGTGCACTCAGGATCTGCCTGAGGTGCAAGACACCATCTACCTTAGGGTAGAAGAAGCTTCTAGAAGTGACCTCGAGTGTGAGAGGTCTTATTGGACGACACTGTAGTTGTCAAGGGTGTCATGGGAGTGTAGTTATTGTTACACAGTAGGATCTTAGTGGGAGGTCGCGCCACCAGAGTAGGATCCAAGTAGACTTCTTTAGAGAAGTGGAGTAATTCATCTGTAGTTAGACAGGTGATGGAATTTCTTGCCAGAGTGGGGACTGTACAACCCCAGGAAGAATTCATGGTAGTCACTAGAGAGGTTGAGCAGAGGCTCCCGTTAGCAGAGGTGACAGCAGGGCCGAGTTCGAGCCTGAAGGTGAGAGCGCAGCAAGTCAGTGCTGGCTCCAGTGCAGATTGCAAGGAGGCAATCTCACACAGGGAAGGGAAGCCAAACCCACCCTAGTGCACTTAACCCGGCGACAAGGTATGAAGGTAAAGATGCCTAGCTTGGCAGTTCTGAGAAAGACGATTCGATGGATGCATACATCGATCGCCTTTTGAAGAAAGGCTGCCAATGCAAGATGGCAAGGGTCATTTTGGGCTGGTGATTTTCCATGGTTCAGATCCCCAGCAGCATAATGATTTTGTTCTTTAAGGATTGCCTTGGTAAAGGGTTATAGTAGATCTGCAGAGGGAATGCTGATCACATTCCAAGTTAGGTCCAGGGGAGAACTAGACAAGAGGGTTTGACAGATGTCAAAAGTTGTGCTTGAGTCCTTGTTAGAGTAGGGGGACCTAGGAGAAGCAAGGGAGGGACCCCAGGCTCAGTAGGGGAGCATAGGTACTTGTAGAAGAGGGTTTTCTCCCAGATAGTTCAGTCGGTAGAGCAAGACCGGCTGGTGTTGGGCAGTTGGACAGTGAGAGTGATCCTGTCAACTTGTTGTTAGGTCAGGTGGAGGACTGACAGTAAGTCTTGTAGGCTGAGGGGAGTGTAGAAGTGCTTCACCGGTAAGGCCACACCAGTGTGTTGCTCATGTGTCCAGTATGACACGGACCGAGGATGCAAATGGGAGGTCCAGTGATGGAAATGGTTGCGAGGTGTTGAACCGGCCAGGACCAGAGCTGGAGCCGAACATGTTGCCACTCCAAGGTCGGGCAGCACCACCAGGGTGATCCGGTGGTAGTGCACAGAGACCCTCAGGCCAGGATGGATAGGAAACAGAGTTTCACACTCCACACTTGTTTAGCTAGTACACCTGTTGGGCAGGTGTGTGCAGAAAAACTAGCTGGTGTTTTGAATGTATTTTCCTTGCAGGAAAATATATTCTTTAGTGGGAGGTTGTGTGAGGGATCTAGATCCCTCAGCTAGTTTTCCTAGTTTCTAGAGCAGGCTAGACACTCTAGAAATTGAAGCTTTCAAAAAAATAACATATGCTTGTTGGGTGTTGAATGAAAGCTTATGTCAAGAACTATCACTTGAGAGTAGTTAGAAGTCTGTGATTGCTCTGTAGAGAGAATTACAGAGATTTTCCTGTTTCTGTGAAATAGGATGTGAGTTGAGAGTAAGTGTGAGAGGATACTTGACTAAAACCGTTAGAGGTGGGGGGGAGAGTGGGGTGAGCGCTGCCTCTTCCCCCCCCCACATGGGAGACATCACCCCACTCCTTAGGCCTCCTCTTCCTTGTGACGTCACAAGACGCCGAGGGTGACGGAGAGAGGTGATTGGTTTGGGGCACGTGTGGTCCAAGCCTAGTTTTGGCGCGAAGAATTCTGATTGGGGGCGGCACGAGGGGCTGTGCCGGCTCCAAGCTGATTGGTCAAGGGATTGTAGGGAGTAGGTATGGGTATCTGGTACCCTTAGCCCGCGAAATCTGGTAGTTTGAATTGGGCGGCCAGGGAAGGAAGAGGTGTTTGGGTGGGGCGGCACGCTTGCCGCCTCCACCCCCTGTTAATCGCTTCTGTCGTCCAAATTACTCGATGGGTGGCACTCCTGCCATCAGGGGTTGTCTCAAGGCCTAATTAAGTGAATTGGGGCCAGTGATTTACGGTAGAAACAGAAAAAAGCTAAGGGACAGTTGACTGTGTGAACGCATGAGGCAGGCTGGCAGAAGCCTCGTGGAGTATCAGATTGATCCCTCATCCCTCGGGTCTGAGCATCCTGTCTAGTGGCAATGGACAATTGATGTTGGCCAGTGTACGCGTATGTGTGATTGCAGGCCCATGTTGGACTCTGCATTCCGCCAGGCTGCGTCAGTATGGGGACGCCGCCTGGGGACGCCACCAACCATTGTCACCCCAGTGTAGAACAAAGGCATGGTTCTAGAGTGATGGGGTGGAGATTCCCCAGCCGCATGGGTACTCCTGTGGGCGGCAGCCTGCCAGCCCGCGGCCACCCGTGGCCACCCGCGCCTGCCCGCGCGCCGGCCACCCCAGGCCACCCACCCGCCTGCCCGCGAGGCGGCCACCCAGGCCACCCGCGAGCCGGCCACCCCAGGCCACCCAACCCCCCCTCTCTCAGCTCGGGAGGGGCGCTGTGGCCACCTGCCTTGGCCACATGCCTTGGCCACTTTCCCGGGACAGCCTAGGGCCACATCTTGTCGACGCATGAGGAGCAAGTCAGCTAAGTGTGTCAGCTAAAAGCTAAGTGTGGTAGTCAGTTTTGGGAATGAGAAAAAAATAAGGCAGTAGAAATGAGTACTATTACAGTGTGATGAGTACCGGTGGATGTTCCCGGTAAGAGTTATCTCAGAGCCTCGCCAGGCTAGGAAAAAACAGCTGGGGGGCAGCTGTCAGTGGAATCCAGATGTCGGGTAGGGGCGGTACCTGGAGATAGAGATTATACACGGGACCACGCTGTATGGTAGTATGTTGGTAGACTGACTAGAGGATGTGACCAGTCAGTGTAGAGATTTACCATATAAGTGATCCAGCCTGTCTATTCTATATAATCGTTCAGGCTGGATTAATGCCATAGAGTACAGTAAAATTATAATCATTAGAGGTAGTCAGGAGTGTCAGTGAGGACCCCTGAAGTCTGTGTAATTAGTACATATTACTTGGTGATATAATTTTCAGAGAGTAGGTGAAGGCCATTTCTATGTGTTCATTTGCATGTCTATGTACTGTGATTGTGTGGTAGTCAGTAGAGGTGATTGCTGACCGAGTGCCTAATGATGTCATTAGCATGTGGGGTATGCTGACGGCATCATTATGTTGCAGGTTTGTGCAGTGTTGTTATCAGTATACAATATTATTGCCCCAGGAACTGTGTTGAGGGTAAGGGACCTCTAGGATTATTCAGGGGAATTTTCAGTACTTAATGAGAGCAGGCAATTGATGGGTTAATTGCCTGGCTGAAGTATGTGTGTGTTCACAGTATTCCTTTGCAATCGGGTGCAAGTAAAAGAAGAGGAGGGGCAGTAATATTAGTATACTTGTGTGTGTTGCACAACCGTGTGTTTTATTGTGTGGGCACAGTAATTAGCGAGTTGCAGTAGCTGCAACTATATGTGGGCAGTGCTGATATGTTGTTGCATGCCATTATAGTGTGACCTATGTAACGCTGGGGTTACTTTGTTCTTTAAGTTATGTTGAGGACTTAAGGATTCAGTGAGTTAATTAAGGGGTAATTAACTGGATAAGGGGTGCACACTTAGTATTGGGGAGTGAGTGAGGGCTGTTATAAGAGGGAACAGTGTTGAGCGAGAATGAGATACGTCTCGGGAGCAATTAATTGTCCACGTGACAGTTAATTGACCACTCTAGCTAATTATGTAATTAGCCTTCTCATCATGAATTCACGTAGTGGGAGAGGTTCTGTCAGAGTCTGTCAGTATTTGTGTTAACGTAATATGCTCGAGACTAATTACCTTTCAGGGGTATAGCATTAGTGGCTCATGTTAATTAGTGGAGTAATTAGCATTGGAGAGCTCCGGTGACTCGGTAAAGCGAGGTCATGGAGCTAGCATAAATCGTTGTATTAATCATATCCTGTCTGAGGACAGTGGATTATTGGCACATCTTGTTAATTAGGGTAATTAACTCCTTTCCCGTGAATTCACAGTGTTTGATGAGACCTGCTTAGGCAGTGCGGAGTGAGACGTATTTATGGATGGTTAATTATCGGTCCTGGTGACAGTTAATTAATGGCTCAGTAATTAGTGGGTTAATTAGGGTAATTAACACTCACTAGTAATTTTTTTGTCACAGACTGTGGAGAAGCTACCAAGTTAGGGTAGGGTTAGTTAACGTAACTCAATGGGGATGTAATTAGTGGTCCGTTTGACCTTAATTGAGAATTACTCACTGAATACTTGCAAGGAGTCAAGTGTGTTGTAATATGTTGAGTTATTGTTAACAAGAGAGAGACAAGTGTTAAAGATTAACGTAGAGTATCATCATGTTGTTGTCTAGTGGGAGACAATTGTTTGTGATTACCGTGGTACTTTGTTGCTGACTGCTGCGATCAGTCAATTAACGTAATTAATCACTTCAGGCAATTTCTTTTGGTTGTCGTCTGGTGACGAGAGTAGAGTCATACTAGGGATCTGTGGAGCTGTGTCCCAGAATTCCCGCCTTGCCTGTCGGTGTATCGGGTTACAACAGGGCAACTTCTTAGTGGGAGTTGCAAAGAGTGTTCACACGGGGTTGTGATAGGGGGGAGTCACTGTTAGACTTCCGCCTAGTTACGTGGGTCTCTCCTGGGGGGCGGGAGGATCCCTAAGCTTGTGATTATAGTAGCTGTCAGGGGAACCGTGACACTATTGATTGCCTGCTTGTGTCTTTGTTTCAGTGGATCCTTCATTTGTTCAGTTAGTTCATGTTATCAGCCCGAAGTGTCAGCAAGATGGAGCCTGCTGTCACTTCTCGAGGGGCTGTTGAATAGCTGTGTTGCAAATGCCACTTGATGTACAATAACGTAACCATTCGCTGTGGTGTAACTTAGTCTGTGATATTTTTCTTTGATTTGCAATATTGCGTCATCAGTGGGCACACCTGTGTTCAGGTTAGTTCAGTATGCAGCCTCACAGCAAGGGTTGCTATTTAGCTGTTTGTTATCGTGCCACTGGATTGACATTAACGTAACGTAAACTCGGTAATGTAGTAGTTAGTCTCTTGTTATTAATAAATTGTTATGTTATAGAAAACAGTCTTTGATGTCAACCCTTCAACCATGTTATTCCACTATATTTCTGCATAATATCATTAAATGTTGATGTGATCTTGATAAGGCGGCTGTTCTTGGGAATTCGAATTCCAATTCATAGCGCCACTTCAAATATAAATATTTGATTGTGAGAACCCGTCGGTTACCCTTTATTAGTTTTAACGTCCTGTTTAACTAGAAGGAGCCAGCGGCCAATTGTGGACAGGTTTTCACCCTTGTTGGTGGAGGCCTGGCGGTTTGCTCCCGCTTTTCCTTTTTTCTACTGGACTCATGCTTAACTGCCGTGAGCAGACTTTAAACTTGTAGTCCACCTCTTAAGGGAGGTAGGCGTAGAGAAAAATCTCACAGCTGGCGCCCAACGTGGGGCTATGCAACTTGGGTTCGAGCCCATGAAGAGTAGTCTTATTGAATTTTTAAAGTAACATAAAATATCGTTGCAGAATATTGTGGAACAGTATTGTTGGAGGTATGTTTTGTGCACGGTTGTCACACGTAGGTACATACACCACACACACACAGTATGAAAGAGGTATTTCATGGTAGATATGGGGAAATCTGTCTGGCTTTTTGTGGCTGCGAGCTAGTGGACATTGACACACTCATTGGTGAGGGGTGTCAGCTCAGCAGCAGGTGTCGTGGACACACAGCCAGCGTGCAACAGTGGTTGCAAGAGTGCACTCAGGATCTGCCTGAGGTGCAAGACACCATCTACCTTAGGGTAGAAGAAGCTTCTAGAAGTGACCTCGAGTGTGAGAGGTCTTATTGGACGACACTGTAGTTGTCAAGGGTGTCATGGGAGTGTAGTTATTGTTACACAGTAGGATCTTAGTGGGAGGTCGCGCCACCAGAGTAGGATCCAAGTAGACTTCTTTAGAGAAGTGGAGTAATTCATCTGTAGTTAGACAGGTGATGGAATTTCTTGCCAGAGTGGGGACTGTACAACCCCAGGAAGAATTCATGGTAGTCACTAGAGAGGTTGAGCAGAGGCTCCCGTTAGCAGAGGTGACAGCAGGGCCGAGTTCGAGCCTGAAGGTGAGAGCGCAGCAAGTCAGTGCTGGCTCCAGTGCAGATTGCAAGGAGGCAATCTCACACAGGGAAGGGAAGCCAAACCCACCCTAGTGCACTTAACCCGGCGACAAGGTATGAAGGTAAAGATGCCTAGCTTGGCAGTTCTGAGAAAGACGATTCGATGGATGCATACATCGATCGCCTTTTGAAGAAAGGCTGCCAATGCAAGATGGCAAGGGTCATTTTGGGCTGGTGATTTTCCATGGTTCAGATCCCCAGCAGCATAATGATTTTGTTCTTTAAGGATTGCCTTGGTAAAGGGTTATAGTAGATCTGCAGAGGGAATGCTGATCACATTCCAAGTTAGGTCCAGGGGAGAACTAGACAAGAGGGTTTGACAGATGTCAAAAGTTGTGCTTGAGTCCTTGTTAGAGTAGGGGGACCTAGGAGAAGCAAGGGAGGGACCCCAGGCTCAGTAGGGGAGCATAGGTACTTGTAGAAGAGGGTTTTCTCCCAGATAGTTCAGTCGGTAGAGCAAGACCGGCTGGTGTTGGGCAGTTGGACAGTGAGAGTGATCCTGTCAACTTGTTGTTAGGTCAGGTGGAGGACTGACAGTAAGTCTTGTAGGCTGAGGGGAGTGTAGAAGTGCTTCACCGGTAAGGCCACACCAGTGTGTTGCTCATGTGTCCAGTATGACACGGACCGAGGATGCAAATGGGAGGTCCAGTGATGGAAATGGTTGCGAGGTGTTGAACCGGCCAGGACCAGAGCTGGAGCCGAACATGTTGCCACTCCAAGGTCGGGCAGCACCACCAGGGTGATCCGGTGGTAGTGCACAGAGACCCTCAGGCCAGGATGGATAGGAAACAGAGTTTCACACTCCACACTTGTTTAGCTAGTACACCTGTTGGGCAGGTGTGTGCAGAAAAACTAGCTGGTGTTTTGAATGTATTTTCCTTGCAGGAAAATATATTCTTTAGTGGGAGGTTGTGTGAGGGATCTAGATCCCTCAGCTAGTTTTCCTAGTTTCTAGAGCAGGCTAGACACTCTAGAAATTGAAGCTTTCAAAAAAATAACATATGCTTGTTGGGTGTTGAATGAAAGCTTATGTCAAGAACTATCACTTGAGAGTAGTTAGAAGTCTGTGATTGCTCTGTAGAGAGAATTACAGAGATTTTCCTGTTTCTGTGAAATAGGATGTGAGTTGAGAGTAAGTGTGAGAGGATACTTGACTAAAACCGTTAGAGGTGGGGGGGAGAGTGGGGTGAGCGCTGCCTCTTCCCCCCCCCACATGGGAGACATCACCCCACTCCTTAGGCCTCCTCTTCCTTGTGACGTCACAAGACGCCGAGGGTGACGGAGAGAGGTGATTGGTTTGGGGCACGTGTGGTCCAAGCCTAGTTTTGGCGCGAAGAATTCTGATTGGGGGCGGCACGAGGGGCTGTGCCGGCTCCAAGCTGATTGGTCAAGGGATTGTAGGGAGTAGGTATGGGTATCTGGTACCCTTAGCCCGCGAAATCTGGTAGTTTGAATTGGGCGGCCAGGGAAGGAAGAGGTGTTTGGGTGGGGCGGCACGCTTGCCGCCTCCACCCCCTGTTAATCGCTTCTGTCGTCCAAATTACTCGATGGGTGGCACTCCTGCCATCAGGGGTTGTCTCAAGGCCTAATTAAGTGAATTGGGGCCAGTGATTTACGGTAGAAACAGAAAAAAGCTAAGGGACAGTTGACTGTGTGAACGCATGAGGCAGGCTGGCAGAAGCCTCGTGGAGTATCAGATTGATCCCTCATCCCTCGGGTCTGAGCATCCTGTCTAGTGGCAATGGACAATTGATGTTGGCCAGTGTACGCGTATGTGTGATTGCAGGCCCATGTTGGACTCTGCATTCCGCCAGGCTGCGTCAGTATGGGGACGCCGCCTGGGGACGCCACCAACCATTGTCACCCCAGTGTAGAACAAAGGCATGGTTCTAGAGTGATGGGGTGGAGATTCCCCAGCCGCATGGGTACTCCTGTGGGCGGCAGCCTGCCAGCCCGCGGCCACCCGTGGCCACCCGCGCCTGCCCGCGCGCCGGCCACCCCAGGCCACCCACCCGCCTGCCCGCGAGGCGGCCACCCAGGCCACCCGCGAGCCGGCCACCCCAGGCCACCCAACCCCCCCTCTCTCAGCTCGGGAGGGGCGCTGTGGCCACCTGCCTTGGCCACATGCCTTGGCCACTTTCCCGGGACAGCCTAGGGCCACATCTTGTCGACGCATGAGGAGCAAGTCAGCTAAGTGTGTCAGCTAAAAGCTAAGTGTGGTAGTCAGTTTTGGGAATGAGAAAAAAATAAGGCAGTAGAAATGAGTACTATTACAGTGTGATGAGTACCGGTGGATGTTCCCGGTAAGAGTTATCTCAGAGCCTCGCCAGGCTAGGAAAAAACAGCTGGGGGGCAGCTGTCAGTGGAATCCAGATGTCGGGTAGGGGCGGTACCTGGAGATAGAGATTATACACGGGACCACGCTGTATGGTAGTATGTTGGTAGACTGACTAGAGGATGTGACCAGTCAGTGTAGAGATTTACCATATAAGTGATCCAGCCTGTCTATTCTATATAATCGTTCAGGCTGGATTAATGCCATAGAGTACAGTAAAATTATAATCATTAGAGGTAGTCAGGAGTGTCAGTGAGGACCCCTGAAGTCTGTGTAATTAGTACATATTACTTGGTGATATAATTTTCAGAGAGTAGGTGAAGGCCATTTCTATGTGTTCATTTGCATGTCTATGTACTGTGATTGTGTGGTAGTCAGTAGAGGTGATTGCTGACCGAGTGCCTAATGATGTCATTAGCATGTGGGGTATGCTGACGGCATCATTATGTTGCAGGTTTGTGCAGTGTTGTTATCAGTATACAATATTATTGCCCCAGGAACTGTGTTGAGGGTAAGGGACCTCTAGGATTATTCAGGGGAATTTTCAGTACTTAATGAGAGCAGGCAATTGATGGGTTAATTGCCTGGCTGAAGTATGTGTGTGTTCACAGTATTCCTTTGCAATCGGGTGCAAGTAAAAGAAGAGGAGGGGCAGTAATATTAGTATACTTGTGTGTGTTGCACAACCGTGTGTTTTATTGTGTGGGCACAGTAATTAGCGAGTTGCAGTAGCTGCAACTATATGTGGGCAGTGCTGATATGTTGTTGCATGCCATTATAGTGTGACCTATGTAACGCTGGGGTTACTTTGTTCTTTAAGTTATGTTGAGGACTTAAGGATTCAGTGAGTTAATTAAGGGGTAATTAACTGGATAAGGGGTGCACACTTAGTATTGGGGAGTGAGTGAGGGCTGTTATAAGAGGGAACAGTGTTGAGCGAGAATGAGATACGTCTCGGGAGCAATTAATTGTCCACGTGACAGTTAATTGACCACTCTAGCTAATTATGTAATTAGCCTTCTCATCATGAATTCACGTAGTGGGAGAGGTTCTGTCAGAGTCTGTCAGTATTTGTGTTAACGTAATATGCTCGAGACTAATTACCTTTCAGGGGTATAGCATTAGTGGCTCATGTTAATTAGTGGAGTAATTAGCATTGGAGAGCTCCGGTGACTCGGTAAAGCGAGGTCATGGAGCTAGCATAAATCGTTGTATTAATCATATCCTGTCTGAGGACAGTGGATTATTGGCACATCTTGTTAATTAGGGTAATTAACTCCTTTCCCGTGAATTCACAGTGTTTGATGAGACCTGCTTAGGCAGTGCGGAGTGAGACGTATTTATGGATGGTTAATTATCGGTCCTGGTGACAGTTAATTAATGGCTCAGTAATTAGTGGGTTAATTAGGGTAATTAACACTCACTAGTAATTTTTTTGACACAGACTGTGGAGAAGCTACCAAGTTAGGGTAGGGTTAGTTAACGTAACTCAATGGGGATGTAATTAGTGGTCCGTTTGACCTTAATTGAGAATTACTCACTGAATACTTGCAAGGAGTCAAGTGTGTTGTAATATGTTGAGTTATTGTTAACAAGAGAGAGACAAGTGTTAAAGATTAACGTAGAGTATCATCATGTTGTTGTCTAGTGGGAGACAATTGTTTGTGATTACCGTGGTACTTTGTTGCTGACTGCTGCGATCAGTCAATTAACGTAATTAATCACTTCAGGCAATTTCTTTTGGTTGTCGTCTGGTGACGAGAGTAGAGTCATACTAGGGATCTGTGGAGCTGTGTCCCAGAATTCCCGCCTTGCCTGTCGGTGTATCGGGTTACAACAGGGCAACTTCTTAGTGGGAGTTGCAAAGAGTGTTCACACGGGGTTGTGATAGGGGGGGAGTCACTGTTAGACTTCCGCCTAGTTACGTGGGTCTCTCCTGGGGGGCGGGAGGATCCCTAAGCTTGTGATTATAGTAGCTGTCAGGGGAACCGTGACACTATTGATTGCCTGCTTGTGTCTTTGTTTCAGTGGATCCTTCATTTGTTCAGTTAGTTCATGTTATCAGCCCGAAGTGTCAGCAAGATGGAGCCTGCTGTCACTTCTCGAGGGGCTGTTGAATAGCTGTGTTGCAAATGCCACTTGATGTACAATAACGTAACCATTCGCTGTGGTGTAACTTAGTCTGTGATATTTTTCTTTGATTTGCAATATTGCGTCATCAGTGGGCACACCTGTGTTCAGGTTAGTTCAGTATGCAGCCTCACAGCAAGGGTTGCTATTTAGCTGTTTGTTATCGTGCCACTGGATTGACATTAACGTAACGTAAACTCGGTAATGTAGTAGTTAGTCTCTTGTTATTAATAAATTGTTATGTTATAGAAAACAGTCTTTGATGTCAACCCTTCAACCATATTATTCCACTATATTTCTGCATAATATCATTAAATGTTGATGTGATCTTGATAAGGCGGCTGTTCTTGGGAATTCGAATTCCAATTCATAGCGCCACTTCAAATATAAATATTTGATTGTGAGAACCCGTCGGTTACCCTTTATTAGTTTTAACGTCCTGTTTAACTAGAAGGAGCCAGCGGCCAATTGTGGACAGGTTTTCACCCTTGTTGGTGGAGGCCTGGCGGTTTGCTCCCGCTTTTCCTTTTTTCTACTGGACTCATGCTTAACTGCCGTGAGCAGACTTTAAACTTGTAGTCCACCTCTTAAGGGAGGTAGGCGTAGAGAAAAATCTCACAAACACATTTATTGCCAGTGTGTTAGAGAATTGAATGTGGTTCTCTAAAATCATCAGTATTCCGTGTGATAATTATTTACGGATAACATAACTCCCAAATAATTCTAAATCGAGAGTTTTTAGTTACAATTGTTATCAAGTAATAGTTTTTCTGTCACGCGTGAATGCCATGGAGAAAACTAAAATCTTCTCCCTTTCTCGTTTACCACCATAAGACGAGAAAGCAATAATATTTAAATCCCTAGAATCACAACCCAGTCTTTATTAAAGTATTTCAACCACAATTGCGCGAAATAGTATTATTCGTGATAAATAATTTCTGTGGTGAATGCGGGACGTGGGTTGAGAGAGAAGGAGACGCCATTGTGTGTGTGGCGGTGGCTCGTGTTGCGGAGTGAGCAGCGAGCATACGTACTTGGACAGGAAAGTCGTGGCTTCAGAGTCTGAGACACGTGACGTTGGGATTATCAGCAAGAATTACACTGATACTCAGCTTAGAACGAATAATTATTCTTCCACGTGATCTACAGCGCTCGGTCAAATAATAACGCGTCGATATTCAAGCCAAACTCTCAACCACGTGTACAACATTGTGGAAGTTTGAGGCTGAGACGCAATATCGGCAGACTTCAGCATACACTGCACTCATCGATAGGTATATATTTCTTTCTTGATGCATCATTAGAGATTGTATATTTCGTGGGCAGTCTGTTGTTATATCGCAAGACGACTAAAATTCCAATGTTAGTACCGCACTAATCTTTATTTTCTATTTCATAAATATTGAGACTTGAGTAGCCTAGTTCAATGCTACGTAATATCCTTTAAATTACAGCTAGTATGTGAGGAGTCGACGAGCCGTTAACTACATTCGTGTTATTCACCTCTAAGGGCTTCTATGTGGAGATCCTGAGATCACGAGGACGAGGCACGAACGATGTCATAGAAATCGTCTTAAAGCTAAGACTTTTTGTACACATTTAATTGCTCCAATTTATTCTACGTAGCCATGATATTATCATATTGAATGCTTGTCATGTGAACTGGAGATGGATGTGTTTACTTAGATGATTGCTCTCTAATTCTAACAATCATTAATATTTTCTATTTGTATTTACCTATTGATTCTATAATAATTTGGTCACAATATTCTTTATTTAACAATGAACTGGTGCACGAACCACACTAGTTCCTAGACGTATATGAAGTTCTAGCAATACCCCCCCAATGTAGGTGTTTGAGGCTCTGACTTTAGTTAATTAACCATACAGTCCATTATTTATTTAAGTGATTATTCTTTCTAACATTTATCCATAGACACTGGTTCTTCCTTGTGTTTCTAATGATCACTTTTTATTAGTTTCCCTCTTTTTTCAAAAGTGGGTGGTCCTTCGTTATTAATTTGATTAATTAAATAATTAAATAATTGAGTCAAGCCCCAGATATCCCACATACATGGATTATTCGAATCTGGGGCACCAACAAGACAAGAGAGAATAGAGATGGAAAAATGTGAATTGCATGAGATATTGAGATGTATTGGAGCAGGAATGGCAGAACACGAGGTGGATATCAGCCACTGGGTTGGACCTTTCAATTGTACCAAGATTAGACCTGTTCTGGTGCAATTCTCCAATGAGGAGGCTGTGGAGTACATAATGAGGAACAAGCATTTACTCAGAGGAAGTGAAACCCATTACAATGTGTTTATAGAGAGGTTTATGACGAAAGATGAACAAATAGCCCACAAGAATAGATGGCAACAACGACACCGAACTAGCCTCTCAGGTAGTCTCACCTCCCAGGTCACATCCCAGGTCATCTCCCAGGTCGCATCCTCCCCAACTCAGCCCTCCTATACCTCCCCCCTGCCTCAGCCCCCCAAAACCCCCCTGTCCCTTCCACATTTGCACCTCCCCAATGATTCCCCTGCCCCTGCTACATCACACCTGTCAACGACCCCAGTGGGTCAAGCCATGCCCTCCCCAAACCCACCTTCCCATTCCCCCTCCCCTACTACCCCTTCCTACTCCCCTGCCCCTTCTACCCCATTGACTTCAATTCCATCTACTCCATCCCAGCTTCCACTGCACCCCTCTTCCACTCACCCCCAAACCCCACCCAACCCTCACCCCTCCTATGCACCTCCAGCCCACATTTAACCCCCCTCACCTTGTGACCCCCTAACACCTTCCCCCATCTCCCTCTTCCCCTCTTCTACCGCAAAACCCCCACCTACCCGCGATTCCCCCCTAACTAATACACCCTCTCTTCCACTCCCAGCACCCATGCTCCATTCTCCTCTCAGCCCTCTGCCCTCAATATCCCTCTCCCCCCAACCTCTATCTGACTCTCAGTCTCACTATTTCTCAACCCCCCTATGCTATTCAAACCTCTAACTTTCAGACCCGTTATGCCCTTTCTACCCTCCTAGATGCCCAGACCCCATTCGCCTACCAGGCACTCCCAGGCACCCCCCCCCATTCACCCCCACAGCCCCCACTCGCCCCCCAGACACCCCCCAGTTCCCCCCAGACCCCTGGTGAAAGGGGGAACTCTGACACCCGAGTTTCCAGGAAGAGTCTCAAGGTTTGGTACACCAATGCTGATGGGGTAGCCAATAAAGCAGAAGAGATAAAAAAAAGAGTTAGTGAAGCAGACCCAGACATAGTGGCAATAGTGGAAACTAAAATAAATGGCATGATCTCGGATGCAATCTTTCCAGAGGGGTACGAGGTGATAAGAAAAGAAAGGACACAGAGACAGGGAGGAGGAGTGGCACTCCTAATAAAGCGGAAATGGAAGTTTGACGAGCTGGAAAATCCGGGTACCAATGAAAGCACGAGCTTCATACATGGAACTCTGACAGTGGATGGGAAGATTGTAATCTTGATACTCTACAATCCCCCACCAAACAGTAGAAGGCCCAGGCAGGAGTACGACAACAGTAACAAGACATGTATAGATGAACTGCAGAGGGCAGCAACTATAGCGCATAGAATGAGAGCGAAGCTGCTGGTCATGGGGGACCTAAATCACGGAGAGATAGATTGGGAAACGAGGAATCCCCATGGCGGGGAGGGGACCTAGGGAGCAAAGCTGGTAGACGTTATTGACAGGAATTTCCTAACACAAATGTATAGGCGGGACCAAAGAGCCAAAGCTCAACCCCCCACAAGCACAATTAGGTGAGTACAGCATGTGAAAGAAGATACTAGGGAAAGAGGAGGGGATACGCCCAGCCTATTAGATCTCATTTTCACCCAGAATGTAGAAGACATCGAGCAGTTGGAACATGAAATACCACTAGGAGCTAGTGACCATTGTGTCCTAGTCTTTGACTACATGATGGAGCTTAAAATTGTGACCAAAGGACAAGAGGTCCGGGAAAGGAGACTTGATTACAGAAAAGGGGACTACAGAAGGTTAAGGGACTACCTGGGAGAAGTGCAGTGGGAGGAAGAACTTAGAGGAAAAACATTGCAAGGTATGATGAACCAAGTCATATTGAAATGCAAGGAGGCTGAAGTGAGATTTATTCCAACAATAAAGGAAAAAAGCAGGAGGGAATATAATAACCAATGGTTTAATAGACAGTGTCAGGAAGCAAAAGTGAGAAGCAGGAGGGAGTGGAGGAAGTACAGAAGACAAAGGACAGAGGACAACAGGATTAGATGTAACAGAGCTAGGAATGATTACATAAACATAAGACGAGTGTCGGAAAGAAATTATGAGAATGATATTGCAGTCAAAGCGAAAAAGCAACCTAAATTACTACATAGCCATATAAGAAGGAAGATGTCGGTAAATGACCAAGTGACGAGACTGAGGAAAACAGAAGGGGCATATACAGAAAGCGACAAGGAAATCTGCGAGGTACTGAATGCAAAATTCCATGGAGTGTTCACAACCGAGCCTGAGCAGCTCCCATTGTTAGAAGCGATTACCCAAGATGAAAGACTATCAGATATAGAGGTGACAGCAGAGGTAATGAAACAGTTGACAACACTGGATGCAAATAAAGCTGTTGGACCAGACAAAGTATCACCGTGGATACTTAAAGAGGCAGCGCAGGCTCTCAGCGTGCCTCTGGCAATGATTTTTAATGAGTCACTTATGTCGGGAGAAGTTCCCAGTTGCTGGAAGGAGGCAAATGTCGTACCGATTTTCAAAAAAGGTGATAGGGAGGAGGCACTTAACTACAGACCCGTATCACTGACAAGCATCCCCTGCAAAATACTTGAAAGAATAATTAGGCTAAGACTTGTTGAGCACCTGGAGAGCATTGGGTTTGTAAACAAGCACCAACATGGGTTCTGGACAGGGAAATCATGCCTAACAAACCTTTTAGAATTCTATGATAAAGTAACAAGGATAAGGCAGGACAGAGAAGGCTGGGCAGACTGCATATTTCTTGACTGCCAAAAGGCCTTTGATACAGTACCGCACATGAGACTGCTATACAAACTTGAGAGGCAGGCAGGAGTAAGCGGAAAGGCCCTAGTATGGGTGAAGAACTACCTAACAGGAAGGAGCCAGAGGGTAATGGTAAGGGGTGAGAAGTCGGACTGGCGAACAGTAACAAGTGGAGTACCTCAAGGATCGGTGCTGGGACCAATCCTCTTTCTAATTTACGTAAATGATATGTTTACAGGAGTGGAATCATACATGTCAATGTTTGCGGATGACGCAAAATTAATGAGAAGAGTTGTGACAGACGAGGATTGTAGGATCCTCCAAGAGGACTTAAACAGGTTGCAGAGATGGTCAGGGAAATGACTACTGGAGTTTAACACCAGTAAATGTAAAGTTATGGAAATGGGATCAGGTGACAGGAGACCAAAGGGACAGTACACAATGAAGGGGAACAGCCTACCTGTAACGATTCGAGAAAGAGACCTGGGAGTGGATGTGACACCTAATCTAACTCCTGAGGCACATATAAATAGGATAACGACAGCAGCGTACTCTACACTGGCGAAAATTAGAACATCATTCAGAAACCTAAATGAGGAGGCTTTTAGGGCGCTTTACACTGCCTACGTGAGACCCGTCTTAGAGTATGCCGCGCCATCATGGAGCCCCCACCTGAAGAAACACAAAGAAACTGGAGACGGTTCAGAGGTTTGCGACGAGGCTTGTCCCAGAGTTACGAGGGATGGGATATGAAAAGCGTCTGAAGGAACTGAACCTTACGACACTAGAGAAAAGAAGGGAGAGAGGAGATATGATAGGAACATATAAAATACTCAGGGGAATTGACAAAGTGGAAATAGATGAAATGTTCACACGTAATAATAACAGAACGAGGGGACATGGGTGGAAACTGGAAACTCAGATGAGTCACAGAGATGTTAGGAAGTTTTCTTTTAGCGTGAGAGTAGTGGAAAAATGGAATGCACTTGGAGAACAGGTTGTGGAAGCAAATACTATTCATACTTTTAAAACTAGGTATGATAGGTAAATGGGACAGGAGTCATTGCTGTAAACAACCGATAGCTGGAAAGGCGGGATCCAAGAGTCAATGCTCGATCCTGCAAGCACAAATAGGTGAGTACACGCATATATATGTACACACATATATATGTACACATACATATATACATACATATATACACACACACATGCATTCACATACATTTGTCTCTTTTACTCTGACAGAGTGAGATAGCTGATAGAGAAACTAGTGTGCAATTAAGCACTTAATCACTGAAGGTGATGAAGGTGCTTTTACAAGCTCAGGTTATATAGCTACATCACGTACATTTTATAATTGATACATTACATGGTTAATCTTGGGTTCAAGTCCAATATATCATCAAGTGTTCCAGTACTCATATAGTAATTACACAGTTCAGCATACCTTAGCCCAGGAGGGCGAAAGTCAGTCAGTATGGGACATTCTACAATATAATGTTCTAGAAAGTGCATGTTTTCTCTTTCATAAAGTTGACACATTGTGTACTGGACATTTGGGTTTTGAGAAAGCTGCCAGATACGTCTACCACTGAAGTAGTGGAAGACGAACAAGCCTTAGTAGATGAAGAAGATGATGAAACGGAAGAGGAAGATGTAGCAAAAGAGGAGGAAGAAGAAGAGAGGAAACAGAGCACAAGCGAGGGGCAGGGGAAGCACACCAGATAAGGGAAACGAAACCTGTACAGACAGCTAAGAAAAAAGGCCAGCAAAAGAAGCAGCCTGAAAGGTCACCATACCCCTTCAGAAACACCAAACACTAATGGGGATTACAATTATGCAAGTTAACATAAGGCACTTACATAAGGCACTTTTTCCACAACAAATATTTACTAGAGGTGGAAGCATGTAACTATCACCCTGAAGTCATCCTATTAAACGACGCTTCTGCACGCCCAGACCAACACATTAAACTTCATGGATACACGACCACTGAAAGGAACTCTGGGCAGAATAGAGGTGTTGCGGTGCTCATCAAGCTGGGCTGCTCCTTCACCAACATCTACCTCCAAGAAGAAAATGCCCCTAGCTGTGGAAATATGCTCCCTAGCAGTGGAAATATGCTCCCTAGCTGTGGAAATATGCTCCTTAGCTGTGGAAATAGTCACGAATCATGGCCCACTTGCTATTTTAACTGCCTACACTCCCCCAGGCCAGCACTCCATCCCCTCGAGAGTCATTCACAAGGTGCTCAACAGAAATGTCCCAACGATCCTTGCAGGGGACTTTAATGCCCACCATGCAGCAGCAATTTTCAATAACACCAATGGACGTGATGACATCAAAGGTCGACTATTATATAATACTCATGGCAGCGAGGAACTTAACCTTCTTGGGTCCCTACTTTAAAACCTTTGTAGGTAACTACTAAGAAAAACCTGATATTATACTGACGAATGTTGAATGCAATATCTTTCACAGTAGAATACTCCCAGGTAATGATGTGGGTTCAGATCACATACCTGTTATTCTCCACCTCCAAGCATCTCCCTTTAGAATTCTGGGACGCCCCAGACCCAATCTAAACCACACTTCGACTTCGTCCATATATGGAGTGCCTTGGCACTGATCCAACCGCTGATCTTGACAACCAACCGGTCCAGGACATTGACGCAGTAATTACCTCCATTCATACTCGCATCACTGAAGCAACTATGGCCAATTATGACCTAACACCAGAATAATTCAGCATTACAAACCAACCAGAGAGATCAAGGATAAAATGAGGCATTGCCAACAAGAATGTGTGAGGTGCCTACGCACAGGCCAGCCTTCCCTCCAGATCATTGAGCCCCTCAGACGTGAAGTCTTAGGCCTCACGCTCCTACACAAACGTCATATTAGGGGTACACTAGTCAACCAAGTGAACCAGTACAAGGGTTAACCTGCCAGAGTCTGGGGAAAGATCAGACAACTCCTAGGATCGTCAAAGACGCCGCTGTCGCACCTCAGCTATACATATACTGATGACAACAACGAGGTAATAACCACCAGAGTGGAAGATGCACACCTGCAGGCTAATCTCATGGGATTAGTTTGGGAGGGAATCTTTACAGAAAACAACAGCCAAATCAACAATGACAACCACCGTACAGTCAACCAATGGGTTGCTGAAAATGTGGAGAACCTGTCTAGCAGGCCTCTAGTGGACACCGCACTCCTCGACCCTGACCACCCGACCCATCACCTTACGGGAGCTGATAGAAGTATTAAAGAAAACGAGGAACAAAGCGCCAGGTTTGTCAGGAATAACAGTCAACCAACTGAAGTGTTTACCTCTAAACTACCTGCAGTCCCTGCTCAATGTCTTCAACGCCATCCTCGTCTCAGGCCACTACCCACAAGTATTTAAAACTGCCAAAATGATCTTTATCCCGAAGCCAGGCAACAGCAAACACGTCCCTGGAAACTATAGGCCTATCTCCCTGTTGGAGTCGACAGGAAAGTGCTTCGAGAAAATACTGTCAAATCGTATTAACTATTACATAAAGTACCACCATCTGTATACAGAAAAACAGTTTGGTTTTAGAAACCACAGATCAACGCAACATGCCATCAACATCATTTATGAGGCAGCACGTCGGTATCAGGAAACAGCATTAATAGCAACCAGAGATGTCAACAAGGCCTTTAACAGTCTGTGGCATAATGGTCTGCTCTTCAAGCTGTAATCCTTACCACACCACAACTGGACCCTCCTAAGACTAGTACAAATAATTCTAAGCCATAGAACAATAATTCCAATGTTACCAACAAGGAAGCTGAAGCCTTTATCCCGACAGCAGGAGTTCCTCAGGGATCGTGCATCAGCCCACTCCTCTTCAATCTCTTTGTAAACGATTTGCCACGCCCTATTGCCATGCCCTATTGCCACGCTCTATTGCCACGCCCTATTGCCACGCTCTATTGCCACGCCCTATTGCCACGCTCTATTGCCATGCCCTATTGCAACACCCTATTGCCACGCTCTATTGCCACGCCCTATTGCCACGCCCTATTGCCACGCTCTATTGCCACGCCCTATTGCCACGCCCTATTGCCACGCCCTATTGCCACGCCCTATTGCCACGCCCTATTGCCACGCCCTATTGCCACACCCTATTGCCACACCCTATTGCCACGCTCTATTGCCACGCCCTATTGCCACGCCCTAATGCCACGCTCTATTGCCACGCCCTATTGCCACACCCTATTGCCACGCCCTATTGCCACGCCCTATTTATAACGACACTATTATCACTCAATTCGCAGACGATGTCATCCATGTAGTGTCGTGGATGCCTGCTGGCCAAGGAACTAAACACGATTCAGTCATAAGGAAGACGAAAGAGGAACTAGCAGCCACAGCAAGTTGGGAACAAGACTGGAAAATCGTGACAAACCCTAACAAGATTCAACTGTGCTCGGTGGGCAGCTGGGCTAGTACACTTGGGGTCATCAACATTGGTGGCAGGTTAATACAGGTACACAACTCCACCACAATTCTAGGCTACGTAATATCGAGACTTTTGAATTCCACTGAGCATATCAATAAGAAAGTAGCCTTAGCCAAAGCACAACTAGCTCGGCTGTGCAAATTCAGGCAAGCCCCAACGCATGTACTCACCTAGTTGTGCTTGCGGGGGTTGAGCTCTGGCTCTTTGGTCCCGCCTCTCAACCGTCAATCAACAGGTGTACAGGTTCCTGAGCCTATTGGGCTCTATCATATCTACACTTGAAACTGTGTATGGAGTCAGCCTCCACCACATTGCTTCCTAATGCATTCCATTTGTCAACCACTCTGACACTAAAAAAGTTCTTTCTAATATCTCTGTGGCTCATTTGGGCGCTCAGTTTCCACCTGTGTCCCCTAGTGCGTGTGCCCCTTGTGTTAAATAGCCTGTCTTTATCAACCCTGTCGATTCCCTTGAGGATCTTGAATGTGGTGATCATGTACCCCCTAACTCTTCTGTCTTCCAGCGAAGTGAGGATTAATTCCCGTAGTCTCTCCTCGTAGCTCATACCTCTCAGCTCGGGTACTAGTCTGGTGGCAAACCTTTGAACCTTTTAATTTTAGTCTTATGCTTGACTAGATATGGACTCCATGCTGGTGCCGCATACTCCAGGATTGGTCTGACATATGTGGTATATAATGTTCTGAAAGATTCCTTACACAAGTTTCTAAAGGCCGTTCTTATGTTAGCCAACCTGGCATATGCTGCTGCTGTTATCCTCTTGATATGAGCATCAGGGGACAGGTCTGGCGTGATATCAACCCCCAGGTCTTTCTCTCTCTCGGACTCTTGAAGTATTTCATCTCCCAAGTGATACCTTGTATCTGGTCTCCTGCTTCCTACCCCTATCTTCATTACATTACATTTGCTTGGGTTAAACTCTAACGGCCATTTGTTCGACCATTCCT
Organism: Procambarus clarkii; assembly: GCF_040958095.1. NCBI lineage: Eukaryota > Metazoa > Arthropoda > Malacostraca > Decapoda > Cambaridae > Procambarus > Procambarus clarkii. The sequence goes on along the minus strand of NC_091210.1, from coordinate 207,573 downwards.
GCAGCTTGTTCAGGTCTTCTTGAAGCCTCAAGCTGTCCTTCTCTGTCTTAATCCTTCTCATAATTTTGGCGTCGTCAGCAAACATTGAGAGGAATGAGTCTATACCCTCTGGGAGATCATTTACGTATATATCAGAAACAGGGTAGGTCCAAGTACAGAGCCCTGTGGGACTCCACTGGTGATTTCACGCCTGAAGTCACCAGTGTAGCATGTGAAGCTACATCTATACAGAATGCTTACTCGACTTATCCTGGAATACCCATACATCCCGCTTGCTCTTACTAAACAGTCATATATGTTGAAACTTTAAAGGGTTCAAAATAGAGCACTCAGATTTGTAGCAGGAGTGACACTTGCTGAGAAAATTCGGACCGACAGACTCCACATCCAATTAAAGATAGAACCGTTGAATAGACGCCTCCACAAACTCTCAGTAAAGCAGGTATACAAAATGAAGTACACCAACTTACCACATGGTGACGACCCCTTTACGGTATACAACACTACTAACTATGAGACACGAGACCAGCCCCACAGTACAAGGAGGATGTCACTACAACAGAGAGTCAGCCACGGCCCAGGATACTTAGTTACCCTACCACGTGAGGAGGATGAGGAATGGGAACCTCCTGATCCATTATACACCTAAGAAGCACGAACTATGAACTAACAAGTCAACATCTGACACCAATACCTCTACCAACCAGAACAAAATCATTGTATACATCACCTACAAGCTCCCCTACCAACCACACATCTGCAAGTCACCACAACACTGCTCTCCAGGTGCGGCACCAAGACTATAACTGTCTCCTCGCAGGGCAACTTTTCTCCTCAAAGCCAAAGTGGTTGGGTCACTGCCCTGTCCTCCCCACTCTTTGCACAACCTCCTAATCCTCCTTCATGTTTTCCTAAATCCTTCGCGTGCCTCTTCCATCCCTGCTTGCCAGCTCTTTGGACATTTTCGCTTCGCCTCGGCTCCTGGGTCCTCGCTGGTACTAGCCACACTGTACCATGACCTTCAGAGTTAAGGTTCCTAGAGAACCACGCATTCAGACGAGATGAAACACTCACCGCCGCGACCAACACCGTACCCGACGATATCCAGCAGGACGACGAGGGTGTCGTCCTCTCTGGCTCCTCTGAAGACGACCCTGAACGCCTGTTCACACCTGCCGCCACGTCTGTACACTATGAAGGGACCATCTTGGCCAGGAGAGTCAGCTCGGGGATCACCCAGCACGAGGTGGACGTCATCCTGGACAACATCAACTCTGAAAACGTCAACATGACAGCTGTCTCAGCCAAGATCACCACCACCACCAACAACCACACTCGCTCCACCTTGAAAGTGACCTTCACTACATCTGCCGCAGCGGACCTGGCCGCCACCACCACCACAGGATTTAGGTCTTAGGCGTCAACACACCACTTGCTTCAGTACACATGGAAGGTTATTACGAGGTAAGCCAGTGCTACAATTGCTACCAGTACTCTCACGAGACCAGGAAGTGCCCTCAAAGTGTGAATAAGTGCAGAGTTAGTGCTCAGGACCACCACTATAAACAGTGTTGCGTCACCCGTTGTGTAGGTGATGACCATATTGCCATATCTCATCTGTGTCCTGTACGCAATGATGACATTAAGAAGCTGCGAGAGCTGGAGGGGCTTCTGAGGCTCGCCGAGCTCCCTCACCGTTCAACTTGCCTGTAACGCTATGCGTATTAGTGGCTTTAGGTATTGTATGTATTTGCTCTATCTATAAATCCAACATTAGCTTTGTAAATCAACTATGTATGTACTTTTCCCGAATAAAAAATTATTCATTTATTTACTATTTACTTGCAAGCCGCCATTTTCTCGGAGCTCCCGGGAAAAGGAAACGCCCACCAGCGTCCCAGCCAATGGGGACCCAGCATGCAGTCCGGCAGCCAGCCAGTCAACCAATCACCGACCCAGCCTTCATCACCACCCGACTCCAGCCAATCGTCGACCCAGGTTTCGCCACGACGGTTGCCGGATACTGCCAGCGACCTTAACACTACATATGATATTACATGTTTAGTGAGTAAAATTACTGGCTCCAATTACTGTGAATTAGTGAGGACTGTGAACCTCCTGTACGAGGCTGACGGTCTCCAGACCATTACCGTGCCTGATGAAGTCTTCCCCACCTCGGCCTCAGCTTCCACCTCAGTTCCTGACCCTGACATTACTGTTTACACTGCCACACTTGTAGACCCGCTGTCTGTCACTGTTCCTTCCACAACACCACCTGCTGCTGACCCTACACCAGCTGCTGCTGCTGACCCTACACCACCTGCTGCTGCTGACCCTACACCACCTGCTGCTGACCCTACACCAGCTGCTGCTGACCCGACACCAGCTGCTGCTGCTGACCCCACACCACCTGCTGCTGACCCTACACCAGCTGCTGCTGACCCGACACCAGCTGCTGCTGCTGACCCTACACCACCTGCTGCTGCTGACCCTACACCAGCTGCTGCTGACCCTACACCAGCTGCTGCTGCTGACCCCACACCAGCTGCTGCTGCTGACCCCACACCACCTGCTGCTGACCCCACACCAGCTGCTGCTGACCCTACACCACCTGCTGCTGACCCTACACCACCTGCTGCTGACCCCACACCACCTGCTGCTGACCCCACACCACCTGCTGCTGACCCCACACCACCTGCTGCTGACCCCACACCACCTGCTGCTGACCCCACACCACCTGCTGCTGACCCTACACCACCTGCTGCTGACCCCACACCACCTGCTGCTGACCCTACACCACCTGCTGCTGACCCCTACACCACCTGCTGCTGACCCTACACCACCTGCTGCTGACCCCACACCAGCTGCTGCTGCTGACCCTACACCAGCTGCTGCTGCTGACCCTACACCAGCTGCTGCTGCTGACCCTACACCAGCTGCTGCTGACCCTACACCACCTGCTGCTGACCCCACACCACCTGCTGCTGACCCTACACCACCTGCTGCTGACCCCTACACCACCTGCTGCTGACCCCACACCAGCTGCTGCTGACCCCTACACCAGCTGCTGCTGACCCTACACAAGCGGCTGCTGACCCTACACCACCTGCTGCTGACCCTACACCAGCTGCTGCTGACCCTACACCACCTGCTGCTGACCCCTACACTTGTTGCTGCTGACCCCACACCACCTGCTGCTGACCCCTACACCAGCTGCTGCTGACCCCACACCAGCTGCTGCTGACCCCTACACCAGCTGCTGCTGACCCTACACCAGCGGCTGCTGACCCTACACCACCTGCTGCTGACCCCACACCAGCTACTGCTGACCCCACACCAGCTGCTGCTGACCCCACACCAGCTGCTGCTGACCCCACACCCGCTGCTGCTGACCCCACACCCGTTGCTGCTGACCCCACACCCGCTGCTGCTGACCCCACACCAGCTGCTGCTGACCCCACACCAGCTGCTGCTAACCCTACACCACCTGCTGCTGACCCCACACCAGCTGCTGCTAACCCTACACCACCTGCTGCTGACCCCACACCAGCTGCTGCTGCTGACCCTACACCAGCTGCTGCTGCTGACCCTACACCAGCTGCTGCTGCTGACCCTACACCAGCTGCTGCTGACCCCACACCAGCTGCTGCTGACCCCACACCAGCTGCTGCTGACCCCACACCAGCTGCTGCTGACCCCACACCAGCTGCTGTTGACCCCACACCAGCTGCTGCTGACCCCACACCACCTGCTGCTGACCCTACACCAGCTGCTGCTGACCCCACACCA
>NC_091210.1:186938-203284 GCF_040958095.1 Procambarus clarkii | reverse complement strand
GGCTGTACCAGGCCGTGCCAGGCTGTACCAGGCTGTGCCATGCTGTACCAGGCCGTACCAGGCCGTGCCAGGCTGTACCAGGCCGTGCCAGGCTGTACCAGGCCGTGCCAGCCTGTGCCAGGCTGTACCAGGCCGTGCCAGGCTGTACCAGGCCGTGCCAGGCTGTACCAGGCCGTGCCAGACTGTACCAGGCCGTGCCAGGCTGTACCAGGCCGTGCCAGGCTATGCCAGGCTGTACCAGGCCGTGCCAGGCCGTACCAGGCCGTGCCAGGCTGTACCAGGCCGTGCCAGGCTGTACCAGGCCGTGCCAGGCCATACCAGGCTGTACCAGGCCGTACCAGGCCGTACCAGGCCGTACCAGGCCGTGCCAGGCTGTACCAGGCCGAGCCAGGCTGTACCAGGCCGTACCAGGCCGTGCCAGGCTGTACCAGGCCGTGCCAGGCTGTGCCAGGCTGTACCAGGCCGTACCAGGCCGTGCCAGGCCGTACCAGGCTGTACCAGGCCGTGCCAGGCTGTACCAGGCCGTGCCAGGATGTACCAGGCTGTACCAGGCTGTACCAGGCCGTACCAGGCCGTGCCAGGCCGTACCAGGCTGTACCAGGCCGTGCCAGGCTGTACCAGGCCGTGCCAGGCCGTACCAGGCTTTACCAGGCCGTACCAGGCCGTACCAGGCTGTACCAGGCCGTACCAGGCTTTACCAGGCCGTACCAGGCCGTGCCAGGCTGTACCAGGCCGTACCAGGCTGTACCAGGCCGTACCAGGCCGTGCCAGGCTGTACCAGGCCGTACCAGGCCGTGCCAGGCTGTACCAGGCCGTGCCAGGCTGTACCAGGCCGTGCCAGGCTGTACCAGGCCGTACCAGGCTGTGCCAGGCCGTGCCAGGCTGTGCCAGGCCGTGCCAGGCTGTACCAGGCCGTGCCAGGCTGTGCCAGGCCGTACCACGCCGTACCAGGCTGTACCAGGCCGTGCCAGGCCGTACCAGGCCGTACCAGGCTGTGCCAGGCTGTACCAGGCCGTGCCAGGCTGTACCAGGCCGGCTAGGCTGTACCAGACCGTACCAGGCCGTGCCAGGCCGTACCAGGCTGTACCAGGCCGTGCCAGGCTGTGCCAGGCCGTACCAGGCTGTACCAGGCTGTACCAGGCCGTGCCAGGCTGTGCCAGGCTGTACCAGGCTGTACCAGGCTGTGCCAGGCTGTACCAGGCTGTACCAGGCTGTACCAGGCCGTGCCAGGCTGTGCCAGGCCGTGCCAGGCTGTGCCAGGCCGTGCCAGGCTGTGCCAGGCTGTACCAGGCCGTGCCAGGCTGTGCCAGGCTGTACCAGGCCGTACCAGGCCGTGCCAGGCTGTACCAGGCTGTACCAGGCCGTACCAGGTTGTACCAGGCCGTACCAGGCTGTGCCAGGCTGTACCCGGCCGTGCCAGGCTGTACCAGGCTGTGCCAGGCTGTGCCAGGCTGTACTAGGCTGTACCAGGCTGTGCCAGGCTGTGCCAGGCTGTACCAGGCTGTGCCAGGCTGTACCAGGCCGTGCCAGGTTGTGCCAGGCTGTACCAGGCCGTGCCAGGCTGTGCCAGGCTGTACCAGGCCGAGCCAGGCTGTGCCAGGCTGTACCAGGCTGTACCAGGCCGTACCAGGCTGTACCAGGCCGTAGCAGGCCGTGCCAGGCTGTACCAGGCCGTGCCAGGCTGTGCCAGGCCGTGCCAGGCTGTACCAGGCCGTACCAGGCTGTACCAGGCTGTACCAGGCCGTGCCAGGCTGTGCCAGGCTGTACCAGGCTGTGCCAGGCTGTACCAGGCCGTACCAGGCCGTACCAGGCCCGGGGGGGGGGGGTTATGGAGAGGTGGCAGGACTGGTGACTCATCTGGGCTGGTGTAGATGTATACTTCCAGTGCAGAGGCATTGAAGGTGAAGGGAAAAGGCAGTTCCACTGCTATGCAGGAGATTCACGTGACAAGGGTGAGTGAATTTAGGGTGAGTGACTTTAGGGCGTGTGAGTTTTGGATGAGTCTCCTATATGCTTATAGGAGACATAAATATTGAATCGAGAGGGGGTTGAGAGTTTATTCCAATAAGTTTAATGTCGGGGCAGGTGTTAGGATGAGTGTGGAGGCAGGTGTTAGGATGAGTGTGGAGGCAGGTGTTAGGATGAGTGTCGAGGCAGGTGTTAGGATGAGTGTCGAGGCAGGTGTTAGGATGAGTGTCGAGGCAGGTGTTAGGATGAGTGTCGAGGCAGGTGTTAGGATGAGTGTCGAGGCAGGTGTTAGGATGAGTGTCGAGGCAGGTGTTAGGATGAGTGTCGAGGCAGGTGTTAAGATGAGTGTCGAGGCAGGTGTTAGGATGAGTGTCGAGGCAGGTGTTAGGATGAGTGTCGAGGCAGGTGTTAGGATGAGTGTCGAGGCAGGTGTTAGAGTGTCTGTATGTGTGGTGGTGGGTCTGTATGTGTGGTAGTGGAGCGCTGTATGTGTGGTAGTGGAGGCCTGTATGTGTGGTAGTGGAGGCCTGTATATGTGGTAGTGGAGGCCTGTATATGTGGTAGTGGAGGCCTGTATGTGTGGTAGTGGAGGCCTGTATGTGTGGTGGTGGAGGGCTGTATGTGTGGTAGTGGAGGGCTGTATGTGTGGTGGTGGAGGGCTGTATGTGTGGTAGTGGAGGCCTGTATGTGTGGTAGTGGAGGCCTGTATGTGTGGTGGTGGAGGGCTGTATGTGTGGTAGTGGAGGGCTGTATGTGTGGTAGTGGAGGGCTGTATGTGTGGTAGTGGAGGCCTGTATGTGTGGTAGTGGAGGCCTGTATGTGTGGTGGTGGAGGCCTGTATATGTGGTAGTAGAGGCCTGTATGTGTGGTGGTGGAGGGCTGTATGTGTGGTAGTGGAGGCCTGTATATGTGGTAGTGGTGGTCTGTATGTGTGGTGGTGGAGGGCTGTATGTGTGGTAGTGGAGGGCTGTATGTGTGGTAGTGGAGGGCTGTATGTGTGGTAGTAGAGGCCTGTATGTGTGGTGGTGGAGGGCTGTATGTGTGGTAGTGGAGGGCTGTATGTGTGGTAGTGGAGGGCTGTATATGTGGTAGTAGAGGCCTGTATGTGTGGTGGTGGAGGGCTGTATGTGTGGTAGTGGAGGCCTGTATATGTGGTAGTGGAGGCCTGTATGTGTGGTAGTAGAGGCCTGTATGTGTGGTAGTGGAGGGCTGTATGTGTGGTAGTGGAGGTCTGTGTGTGTGGTGGTGGAGGGCTGTATGTGTGGTGGTGGAGGCCTGTATGTGTGGTGGTGGAGGGCTGTATGTGTATGTGTGGTAGTGGAGGGCTGTGTATGTGGTAGTGGTGGGTCTGTATGTGTGGTAGTGGTGGGTCTGTATGTGTGGTAGAGGTGGTCTGTATGTGTGGTGGTAGTGGTCTGTATGTGTGGTGGTGGTGGGTCTGTATGTGTGGTAGTGGAGGGCTGTATGTGTGGTAGTGGAGGGCTGTATATGTGGTAGTGGAGGGCTGTGTATGTGGTAGTGGTGGGTCTGTATGTGTGGTAGTGGTGGGTCTGTATGTGTGGTAGTGGTGGTCTGTATGTGTGGTAGTGGAGGGCTGTATGTGTAGTAGTGGAGGGCTGTATATGTGGTAGTGGAGGGCTGTATGTGTGGTAGTGGAGGCCTGTATATGTGGTAGTGGAGGCCTGTATATGTGGTAGTGGAGGCCTGTATGTGTGGTGGTGGAGGGCTGTATGTGTTGTAGTGGAGGGCTGTATGTGTGGTAGTGGAGGGCTGTATGTGTGGTGGTGGAGGCCTGTATATGTGGTGGTGGAGGGCTGTATGTGTGGTAGTGGAGGGCTGTATGTGTGGTGGTGGAGGCCTGTATGTGTGGTGGTGGAGGGCTGTATGTGTGGTAGTGGAGGGCTGTGTATGTGGTAGTGGTGGGTCTGTATGTGTGGTAGTGGTGGGTCTGTATGTGTGGTAGTGGTGGTCTGTATGTGTGGTGGTAGTGATCTGTATGTGTGGTGGTGGTGGGTCTGTATGTGTGGTAGTGGAGGGCTGTATGTGTGGTAGTGGAGGCCTGTATGTGTGGTAGTAGAGGCCTGTATGTGTGGTAGTAGAGGCCTGTATGTGTGGTGGTGGAGGGCTGTATGTGTGGTGGTGGAGGTCTGTATATGTGGTGGTGGGTCTGTATGTGCGGTAGTGGTGGTCTGTATGTGTGGTGGTGGGTCTGTATGTGTGGTAGTGGTGGGTCTGTATGTGTGGTGGTGGAGGTCTGTATGTGTGGTGGTGGAGGTCTGTATGTGTGGTGGTGGAGGTCTGTATGTGTGGTGGTGGGTCTGTATGTGCGGTAGTGGTGGTCTGTACGTGTGGTGGTGGGTCTGTATGTGTGGTAGTGGTGGGTCTGTATGTGTGGTGGTGGGTCTGTATGTGTGGTAGTGGTGGGTCTGTATGTGTGGTAGTGGTGGGTCTGTATGTGTGGTAGTGGTGGGTCTGTATGTGTGGTAGTGGTGGGTCTGTATGTGTGGTGGTGGAGGTCTGTATGTGTGGTGGTGGAGGTCTGTATGTGTAGTAGTGGAGGTCTGCATGTGTGGTGGTGGTGGTCTGTATGTGTGGTGGTGGAGGTCTGTATGTGTGGTGTTGGAGGTCTGTATGTGTGGTGGTGGAGGCCTGTATGTGTGGTAGTGGTGGGTCTGTATGTGCGGTAGTGGTGGTCTGTATGTGTGGTGGTGGGTCTGTATGTGTGGTAGTGGTGGGTCTGTATGTGTGGTGGTGGAGGTCTGTATGTGTGGTAGTGGAGGTCTGTATGTGTGGTGGTGGAGGTCTTTATGTGTGGTGGTGGAGGTCTGTATGTGTGGTGGTGGGTCTGTATGTGCGGTAGTGGTGGTCTGTATGTGTGGTGGTGGGTCTGTATGTGTGGTAGTGGTGGGTCTGTATGTGTGGTGGTGGAGGTCTGTATGTGTGGTAGTGGAGGTCTGTATGTGTGGTGGTGGAGGTCTGTATGTGTGGTGGTGGAGGTCTGTATGTGTGGTGGTGGAGGTCTGTATGTGTGGTGGTGGGTCTGTATGTGCGGTAGTGGTGGTCTGTATGTGTGGTGGTGGGTCTGTATGTGTGGTAGTGGTCCGTCTGTATGTGTGGTGGTGGAGGTCTGTATGTGTGGTGGTGGAGGTCTGTATGTGTGGTGGTGGAGGTCTGTATGTGTGGTGGTGGGTCTGTATGTGCGGTAGTGGTGGTCGGTATGTGTGGTGGTGGGTCTGTATGTGTGGTAGTGGTGGGTCTGTATGTGTGGTGGTGGGTCTGTATGTGTGGTAGTGGTAGGTCTGTATGTGTGGTGGTGGAGGTCTGTATGTGTGGTAGTGGAGGTCTGTATGTATGGTGGTGGAGGTCTGTATGTGTGGTGGTGGAGGTCTGTATGTGTGGTGGTGGGTCTGTATGTGCGGTAGTGGTGGTCTGTATGTGTGGTGGTGGGTCTGTATGTGTGGTAGTGGTGGGTCTGTATGCGTGGTGGTGGGGGTCTGTATGTGTGGTAGTAGAGGTCTGTATGTGTGGTGGTGGAGGTCTGTATGTGTGGTGGTGGAGGTCTGTATGTGTGGTGGTGAGTCTGTATGTGCGGTAGTGGTGGTCTGTATGTGTGGTGATGGGTCTGTATGTGTGGTAGTGGTGGGTCTGTATGTGTGGTGGTGGAGGTCTGTATGTGTGGTGGTGGAGGTCTGTATGTGTGGTGGTGGAGGTCTGTATGTGTGGTGGTGGAGGTCTGTATGTGTGGTAGTAGAGGTCTGTATGTGTAGTAGTGGAGGTCTGTATGTGTGGTGGTGGGTCTGTATGTGTGGTGGTGGGTCTGTATGTGTGGTGATGGAGGTCTGTATGTGTGGTGATGGGTCTGTATGTGTGGTGGTGGAGGTCTGTATGTGTGGTAGCGGTGGTCTGTATGTGTGGTGGTGGTGGTCTGTATGTGTGGTAGTGGTGGGTCTGTATGTGTGGTGGTGGAGGCCTGTATGTGTGGTGGTGGAGGGCTGTATGTGTGGTAGTGGAGGGCTGTGTATGTGGTAGTGGTGGGTCTGTATGTGTGGTAGTGGTGGGTCTGTATGTGTGGTAGAGGTGGTCTGTATGTGTGGTGGTAGTGGTCTGTATGTGTGGTGGTGGTGGGTCTGTATGTGTGGTAGTGGAGGGCTGTATGTGTGGTAGTGGAGGGCTGTATATGTGGTAGTGGAGGGCTGTGTATGTGGTAGTGGTGGGTCTGTATGTGTGGTAGTGGTGGGTCTGTATGTGTGGTAGTGGTGGTCTGTATGTGTGGTAGTGGAGGGCTGTATGTATAGTAGTGGAGGGCTGTATATGTGGTAGTGGAGGGCTGTATGTGTGGTAGTGGAGGCCTGTATATGTGGTAGTGGAGGCCTGTATATGTGGTAGTGGAGGCCTGTATGTGTGGTGGTGGAGGGTTGTATGTGTTGTAGTGGAGGGCTGTATGTGTGGTAGTGGAGGGCTGTATGTGTGGTGGTGGAGGCCTGTATATGTGGTGGTGGAGGGCTGTATGTGTGGTAGTGGAGGGCTGTATGTGTGGTGGTGGAGGCCTGTATGTGTGGTGGTGGAGGGCTGTATGTGTGGTAGTGGAGGGCTGTGTATGTGGTAGTGGTGGGTCTGTATGTGTGGTAGTGGTGGGTCTGTATGTGTGGTAGTGGTGGTCTGTATGTGTGGTGGTAGTGATCTGTATGTGTGGTGGTGGTGGGACTGTATGCGTGGTGGTGGAGGTCTGTATGTGTGGTGGTGGAGGTCTGTGTGTGTGGTGGTGAGTCTGTATGTGCGGTAGTGGTGGTCTGTATGTGTGGTGATGGGTCTGTATGTGTGGTAGTGGTGGGTCTGTATGTGTGGTGGTGGAGGTCTGTATGTGTGGTGGTGGAGGTCTGTATGTGTGGTGGTGGAGGTCTGTATGTGTGGTGGTGGAGGTCTGTATGTGTGGTGGTGGAGGTCTGTATGTGTGGTGGTGGGTCTGTATGTGCGGTAGTGGTGGTCGGTATGTGTGGTGGTGGGTCTGTATGTGTGGTAGTGGTGGGTCTGTATGTGTGGTGGTGGGTCTGTATGTGTGGTAGTGGTGGGTCTGTATGTGTGGTGGTGGAGGTCTGTATGTGTGGTAGTGGAGGTCTGTATGTATGGTGGAGGAGGTCTGTATGTGTGGTGGTGGGTCTGTATGTGCGGTAGTGGTGGTGGGTCTGTATGTGTGGTAGTGGTCCGTCTGTATGTGTGGTGGTGGAGGTCTGTATGTGTGGTGGTGGAGGTCTGTATGTGTGGTGGTGGAGGTCTGTATGTGTGGTGGTGGGTCTGTATGTGCGGTAGTGGTGGTCGGTATGTGTGGTGGTGGGTCTGTATGTGTGGTAGTGGTGGGTCTGTATGTGTGGTGGTGGGTCTGTATGTGTGGTAGTGGTGGGTCTGTATGTGTGGTGGTGGAGGTCTGTATGTGTGGTAGTGGAGGTCTGTATGTATGGTGGAGGAGGTCTGTATGTGTGGTGGTGGAGGTCTGTATGTGTGGTGGTGGGTCTGTATGTGCGGTAGTGGTGGTCTGTATGTGTGGTGGTGGGTCTGTATGTGTGGTAGTGGTGGGTCTGTATGTGTGGTGGTGGAGGTCTGTATGTGTGGTAGTAGAGGTCTGTATGTGTGGTGGTGGAGGTCTGTATGTGTGGTGGTGGAGGTCTGTATGTGTGGTGGTGAGTCTGTATGTGCGGTAGTGGTGGTCTGTATGTGTGGTGGTGGGTCTGTATGTGTGGTAGTGGTGGGTCTGTATGTGTGGTCGTGGAGGTCTATATGTGTGGTGGTGGAGGTCTGTATGTGTGGTGGTGGAGGTCTGTATGTGTGGTGGTGGAGGTCTGTATGTGTGGTAGTGGAGGTCTGTATGTGTAGTAGTGGAGGTCTGTATGTGTGGTGGTGGGTCTGTATGTGTGGTGGTGGGTCTGTATGTGTGGTGATGGAGGTCTGTATGTGTGGTGATGGGTCTGTATGTGTGGTGGTGGAGATCTGTATGTGTGGTAGCGGTGGTCTGTATGTGTGGTGGTGGTGGTCTGAATGTGTGGTAGTGGTGGGTCTGTATGTGTGGTGGTGGAGGTCTGTATGTGTGGTGGTGGAGGTCTGTATGTGTAGTAGTGGAGGTCTGTATGTGTGGTGGTGGGTCTGTATGTTTGGTGGTGGAGGTCTGTATGTGTGGTAGCGGTGGTCTGTATGTTTGGTGGTGGTGGGTCTGTATGTGTGGTAGTGGTGGGTCAGTATGTGTGGTGGTGGAGGTCTGTATGTGTGGTGTTGGGTCTGTATGTGTGGTGGTGGAGGTCTGTATGTGTGGTAGTGGTGGGTCTGTATGTGTGGTAGTGGTGGGTCTGTATGTGTGGTGGTGGAGGTCTGTATATGTGGTGGTGGAGGTCTGTATGTGTGGTGGTGGAGGTCTGTATGTGTGGTGGTGGAGGTCTGTATGTGTGGTGGTGGAGGTCTGTATGTGTGGTAGTGGTGGGTCTGTATGTGTGGTAGTGGTGGGTCTGTATGTGTGGTGGTGGAGGTCTGTATGTGTGGTGGTGGAGGTCTGTATGTGTGGTAGTGGTGGGTCTGTATGTGTGGTAGTGGTGGGTCTGTATGTGTGGTGGTGGAGGTCTGTATGTGTGGTGATGGGTCTGTATGTGTGGTGGTGGAGGTCTGTATGTGTGGTGGTGGAGGTCTGTATGTGTGGTAGCTGTGGTCTGTATGTGTGGTGGTGGAGGTCTGTATGTGTGGTAGTGGTGGGTCTGTATGTGTGGTAGTGGTGGGTGTGTATGTGTGGTGGTGGAGGTCTGTATGTGTGGTGGTGGAGGTCTGTATGTGTAGTAGTGGAGGTCTGTATGTGTGGTGGTGGTGGTCTGTATGTGTGGTGGTGGAGGTCTGTATGTGTGGTGGTGGAGGTCTGTATGAGTGGTGGTGGAGGCCTGTATGTGTGGTAGTAGTGGGTCTGTATGTGCGGTAGTGGTGGTCTGTATGTGCGGTGGTGGGTCTGTATGTGTGGTAGTGGTGGGTCTGTATGTGTGGTGGTGGAGGTCTGTATGTGTGGTAGTGGAGGTCTGTATGTGTGGTGGTGGAGGTCTGTATGTGTGGTGGTGGAGGTCTGTATGTGTGGTGGTGGAGGTCTGTATGTGAGGTGGTGGGTCTGTATGTGCGGTAGTGGTGGTCTGTATGTGTGGTGGTGGGTCTGTATGAGTGGTAGTGGTGGGTCTGTATGTGTGGTGGTGGAGGTCTGTATGTGTGGTGGTGGAGGTCTGTATGTGTGGTGGTGGAGGTCTGTATGTGTGGTGGTGGGTCTGTATGTGTGGTAGTGGAGGTCTGTATGTGTAGTAGTGGAGGTCTGTATATGTAGTGGTGGGTCTGTATGTGTGGTGGTGGGTCTGTATGTGTGGTGATGGAGGTCTGTATGTGTGGTGATGGGTCTGTATGTGTGGTGGTGGAGGTCTGTATGTGTGGTAGCGGTGGTCTGTATGTGTGGTAGCGGTGGTCTGTATGTGTGGTGGTGGAGGTCTGTATGTGTGGTAGCGGTGGTCTGTATGTGTGGTGGTGGTGGGTCTGTATGTGTGGTAGTGGTGGGTCTGTATGTGTGGTGGTGGAGGTCTGTATGTGTGGTGGTGGGTCTGTATGTGTGGTGGTGGAGGTCTGTATGTGTGGTAGTGGTGGGTCTGTATGTGTGGTGGTGGAGGTCTGTATGTGTGGTGGTGGAGGTCTGTATGTGTGGTGGTGGGTCTGTATGTGTGGTGGTGGAGGTCTGTATGTGTGGTAGTGGTGGGTCTGTATGTGTGGTGGTGGAGGTCTGTATGTGTGGTGGTGGAGGTCTGTATGTGTGGTGGTGGGTCTGTATGTGTGGTGGTGGAGGTCTGTATGTGTGGTGGTGGAGGTCTGTATGTGCTGTAGTGGAGGCCTGTATGTGTGGTAGTGGAGGGCTGTATGTGTGGTGGTGGAGGGCTGTATGTGTGGTAGTGGTGGGTCTGTATGTGTGGTAGTGGTGGGTCTGTATGTGTGGTGGTGGAGGTCTGTATGTGTGGTGGTGGTGGGTCTGTATGTGTGGTGGTGGAGGTCTGTATGTGTGGTAGTGGTGGGTCTGTATGTGTGGTAGTGGTGGGTCTGTATGTGTGGTGGTGGAGGTCTGTATGTGTGGTAGTGGAGGTCTGTATGTGTGGTAGTGGTCGGTCTGTATGTGTGGTGGTGGAGGTCTGTATGTGTGGTGGTGGAGGTCTGTATGTGTGGTGATGGGTCTGTATGTGTGGTGGTGGAGGTCTGTATGTGTGGTAGCGGTGGTCTGTATGTGTGGTGGTGGAGGTCTGTATGTGTGGTAGTGGTGGGTCTGTATGTGTGGTAGTTGTGGGTCTGTATGTGTGGTGGTGGAGGTCTGTATGTGTGGTGGTGGAGGTCTGTATGTGTAGTAGTGGAGGTCTGTATGTGTGGTGGTGGAGGTCTGTATGTGTGGTGGTGGAGGTCTGTATGTATGGTGGTGGTGGTCTGTATGTGTGGTGGTGGAGGTCTGTATGTGTGGTGGTGGAGGTCTGTATGTGTGGTGGTGGAGGGCTATATATGTGGTAGTGGAGGCCTGTATGTGTGGTGGTGGAGGTCTGTATGTGTGGTAGCAGTGGTCTGTATGTGTGGTGGTGGAGGTCTGTATGTGTGTTAGTGGTGGGTCTGTATGTGTGGTAGTGGAGGCCTGTATATGTGGTAGTGGAGGCCTGTATATGTGGTAGTGGAGGCCTGTATGTGTGGTAGTGGAGGCCTGTATGTGTGGTAGTGGAGGCCTGTATGTGTGGTAGTAGTGGGTCTGTATGTGTGGTGGTGGAGGGCTGTATGTGTGGTATTGGAGGTCTGTATGTGTGGTGGTGGAGGTCTGTATGTGTGGTAGTGGAGGACTGTATGTGTGGTGGTGGAGGTCTGTATGTGTGGTAGTGGAGGCCTGTATGTGTGGTGGTAGAGGTCTGTATGTGTGGTAGTGGAGGCCTGTATGTGTGGTAGTGGAGGTCTGTATGTGTGGTAGTGGAGGTCTGTATGTGTGGTAGTGGAGGGCTGTATGTATGGTGGTGGTCTGTATGTGTGGTGGTGGTCTGTATGTGTGGTGGTGGTGTTTCTGTATGTGTGGTGGTGGTGGTCTGTATGTGTGGTAGTGGAGGCCTGTATGTGTGGTGGTGGAGGCCTGTATGTGTGGTGGTGGAGGGTCTGTATGTGCGGTGATGGACGTCTGTATGTGTGGTAGTGGAGGTCTGTATGTGTGGTAGTGGAGTCCTGTATGTGTTGTAGTGGAGGCCTGTATATGTGGTGGTGGAGGGCTGTATGTGTGGTAGTGGAGGGCTGTATGTGTGGTGGTGGAGGCCTGTATGTGTGGTGGTGGAGGGCTGTATGTGTGGTAGTGGAGGGCTGTGTATGTGGTAGTGGTGGGTCTGTATGTGTGGTAGTGGTGGGTCTGTATGTGTGGTAGTGGTGGTCTGTATGTGTGGTGGTAGTGATCTGTATGTGTGGTGGTGGTGGGTCTGTATGTGTGGTAGTGGAGGGCTGTATGTGTGGTAGTGGAGGCCTGTATGTGTGGTAGTAGAGGCCTGTATGTGTGGTAGTAGAGGCCTGTATGTGTGGTGGTGGAGGGCTGTATGTGTGGTGGTGGAGGTCTGTATGTGTGGTGGTGGGTCTGTATGTGCGGTAGTGGTGGTCTGTATGTGTGGTGGTGGGTCTGTATGTGTGGTAGTGGTGGGTCTGTATGTGTGGTGGTGGAGGTCTGTATGTGTGGTGGTGGAGGTCTGTATGTGTGGTGGTGGAGGTCTGTATGTGTGGTGGTGGGTCTGTATGTGCGGTAGTGGTGGTCTGTACGTGTGGTGGTGGGTCTGTATGTGTGGTAGTGGTGGGTCTGTATGTGTGGTGGTGGGTCTGTATGTGTGGTAGTGGTGGGTCTGTATGTGTGGTAGTGGTGGGTCTGTATGTGTGGTAGTGGTGGGTCTGTATGTGTGGTAGTGGTGGGTCTGTATGTGTGGTGGTGGAGGTCTGTATGTGTGGTGGTGGAGGTCTGTATGTGTAGTAGTGGAGGTCTGCATGTGTGGTGGTGGTGGTCTGTATGTGTGGTGGTGGAGGTCTGTATGTGTGGTGTTGGAGGTCTGTATGTGTGGTGGTGGGTCTGTATGTGTGGTAGTGGTGGGTCTGTATGTGTGGTGGTGGAGGTCTGTATGTGTGGTAGTGGAGGTCTGTATGTGTGGTGGTGGAGGTCTTTATGTGTGGTGGTGGAGGTCTGTATGTGTGGTGGTGGGTCTGTATGTGCGGTAGTGGTGGTCTGTATGTGTGGTGGTGGGTCTGTATGTGTGGTAGTGGTGGGTCTGTATGTGTGGTGGTGGAGGTCTGTATGTGTGGTAGTGGAGGTCTGTATGTGTGGTGGTGGAGGTCTGTATGTGTGGTGTTGGAGGTCTGTATGTGTGGTGGTGGGTCTGTATGTGCGGTAGTGGTGGTCTGTATGTGTGGTGGTGGGTCTGTATGTGTGGTAGTGGTCCGTCTGTATGTGTGGTGGTGGAGGTCTGTATGTGTGGTGGTGGAGGTCTGTATGTGTGGTGGTGGAGGTCTGTATGTGTGGTGGTGGGTCTGTATGTGCGGTAGTGGTGGTCGGTATGTGTGGTGGTGGGTCTGTATGTGTGGTAGTGGTGGGTCTGTATGTGTGGTGGTGGGTCTGTATGTGTGGTAGTGGTAGGTCTGTATGTGTGGTGGTGGAGGTCTGTATGTGTGGTAGTGGAGGTCTGTATGTATGGTGGTGGAGGTCTGTATGTGTGGTGGTGGAGGTCTGTATGTGTGGTGGTGGGTCTGTATGTGCGGTAGTGGTGGTCTGTATGTGTGGTGGTGGGTCTGTATGTGTGGTAGTGGTGGGTCTGTATGCGTGGTGGTGGAGGTCTGTATGTGTGGTAGTAGAGGTCTGTATGTGTGGTGGTGGAGGTCTGTATGTGTGGTGGTGGAGGTCTGTATGTGTGGTGGTGAGTCTGTATGTGCGGTAGTGGTGGTCTGTATGTGTGGTGATGGGTCTGTATGTGTGGTAGTGGTGGGTCTGTATGTGTGGTGGTGGAGGTCTGTATGTGTGGTGGTGGAGGTCTGTATGTGTGGTGGTGGAGGTCTGTATGTGTGGTGGTGGAGGTCTGTATGTGTGGTAGTAGAGGTCTGTATGTGTAGTAGTGGAGGTCTGTATGTGTGGTGGTGGGTCTGTATGTGTGGTGGTGGGTCTGTATGTGTGGTGATGGAGGTCTGTATGTGTGGTGATGGGTCTGTATGTGTGGTGGTGGAGGTCTGTATGTGTGGTAGCGGTGGTCTGTATGTGTGGTGATGGGTCTGTATGTGTGGTGGTGGAGGTCTGTATGTGTGGTAGCGGTGGTCTGTATGTGTGGTGGTGGTGGTCTGTATGTGTGGTAGTGGTGGGTCTGTATGTGTGGTGGTGGAGGCCTGTATGTGTATTGGTGGAGGGCTGTATGTGTGGTAGTGGAGGGCTGTGTATGTGGTAGTGGTGGGTCTGTATGTGTGGTAGTGGTGGGTCTGTATGTGTGGTAGAGGTGGTCTGTATGTGTGGTGGTAGTGGTCTGTATGTGTGGTGGTGGTGGGTCTGTATGTGTGGTAGTGGAGGGCTGTATGTGTGGTAGTGGAGGGCTGTATATGTGGTAGTGGAGGGCTGTGTATGTGGTAGTGGTGGTTCTGTATGTGTGGTAGTGGTGGGTCTGTATGTGTGGTAGTGGTGGTCTGTATGTGTGGTAGTGGAGGGCTGTATGTATAGTAGTGGAGGGCTGTATATGTGGTAGTGGAGGGCTGTATGTGTGGTAGTGGAGGCCTGTATATGTGGTAGTGGAGGCCTGTATATGTGGTAGTGGAGGCCTGTATGTGTGGTGGTGGAGGGTTGTATGTGTTGTAGTGGAGGGCTGTATGTGTGGTAGTGGAGGGCTGTATGTGTGGTGGTGGAGGCCTGTATATGTGGTGGTGGAGGGCTGTATGTGTGGTAGTGGAGGGCTGTATGTGTGGTGGTGGAGGCCTGTATGTGTGGTGGTGGAGGGCTGTATGTGTGGTAGTGGAGGGCTGTGTATGTGGTAGTGGTGGGTCTGTATGTGTGGTAGTGGTGGGTCTGTATGTGTGGTAGTGGTGGTCTGTATGTGTGGTGGTAGTGATCTGTATGTGTGGTGGTGGTGGGTCTGTATGTGTGGTAGTGGAGGGCTGTATGTGTGGTAGTGGAGGCCTGTATGTGTGGTAGTAGAGGCCTGTATGTGTGGTAGTAGAGGCCTGTATGTGTGGTGGTGGAGGGCTGTATGTGTGGTGGTGGAGGTCTGTATGTGTGGTGGTGGGTCTGTATGTGCGGTAGTGGTGGTCTGTATGTGTGGTGGTGGGTCTGTATGTGTGGTAGTGGTGGGTCTGTATGTGTGGTGGTGGAGGTCTGTATGTGTGGTGGTGGAGGTCTATATGTGTGGTGGTGGAGGTCTGTATGTGTGGTGGTGGGTCTGTATGTGCGGTAGTGGTGGTCTGTATGTGTGGTGGTGGGTCTGTATGTGTGGTAGTGGTGGGTCTGTATGTGTGGTGGTGGGTCTGTATGTGTGGTAGTGGTGGGTCTGTATGTGTGGTAGTGGTGGGTCTGTATGTGTGGTAGTGGTGGGTCTGTATGTGTGGTAGTGGTGGGTCTGTATGTGTGGTGGTGGAGGTCTGTATGTGTGGTGGTGGAGGTCTGTATGTGTAGTAGTGGAGGTCTGTATGTGTGGTGGTGGTGGTCTGTATGTGTGGTGGTGGAGGTCTGTATGTGTGGTGTTGGAGGTCTGTATGTGTGGTGGTGGAGGCCTGTATGTGTGGTAGTGGTGGGTCTGTATGTGCGGTAGTGGTGGTCTGTATGTGTGGTGGTGGGTCTGTATGTGTGGTAGTGGTGGGTCTGTATGTGTGGTGGTGGAGGTCTGTATGTGTGGTAGTGGAGGTCTGTATGTGTGGTGGTGGAGGTCTGTATGTGTGGTGGTGGAGGTCTGTATGTGTGGTGGTGGGTCTGTATGTGCGGTAGTGGTGGTCTGTATGTGTGGTGGTGGGTCTGTATGTGTGGTAGTGGTGGGTCTGTATGTGTGGTGGTGGAGGTCTGTATGTGTGGTAGTGGAGGTCTGTATGTGTGGTGGTGGAGGTCTGTATGTGTGGTGGTGGGGGTCTGTATGTGTGGTGGTGGGTCTGTATGTGCGGTAGTGGTGGTCTGTATGTGTGGTGGTGGGTCTGTATGTGTGGTAGTGGTCCGTCTGTATGTGTGGTGGTGGAGGTCTGTATGTGTGGTGGTGGAGGTCTGTATGTGTGGTGGTGGAGGTCTGTATGTGTGGTGGTGGGTCTGTATGTGCGGTAGTGGTGGTCGGTATGTGTGGTGGTGGGTCTGTATGTGTGGTAGTGGTGGGTCTGTATATGTGGTGGTGGGTCTGTATGTGTGGTAGTGGTGGGTCTGTATGTGTGGTGGTGGAGGTCTGTATGTGTGGTAGTGGAGGTCTGTATGTATGGTGGTGGAGGTCTGTATGTGTGGTGGTGGAGGTCTGTATGTGTGGTGGTGGGTCTGTATGTGCGGTAGTGGTGGTCTGTATGTGTGGTGGAGGGTCTGTATGTGTGGTAGTGGTGGGACTGTATGCGTGGTGGTGGAGGTCTGTATGTGTGGTGGTGGAGGTCTGTGTGTGTGGTGGTGAGTCTGTATGTGCGGTAGTGGTGGTCTGTATGTGTGGTGATGGGTCTGTATGTGTGGTAGTGGTGGGTCTGTATGTGTGGTGGTGGAGGTCTGTATGTGTGGTGGTGGAGGTCTGTATGTGTGGTGGTGGAGGTCTGTATGTGTGGTGGTGGAGGTCTGTATGTGTGGTGGTGGAGGTCTGTATGTGTGGTGGTGGGTCTGTATGTGCGGTAGTGGTGGTCGGTATGTGTGGTGGTGGGTCTGTATGTGTGGTAGTGGTGGGTCTGTATGTGTGGTGGTGGGTCTGTATGTGTGGTAGTGGTGGGTCTGTATGTGTGGTGGTGGAGGTCTGTATGTGTGGTAGTGGAGGTCTGTATGTATGGTGGAGGAGGTCTGTATGTGTGGTGGTGGGTCTGTATGTGCGGTAGTGGTGGTGGGTCTGTATGTGTGGTAGTGGTCCGTCTGTATGTGTGGTGGTGGAGGTCTGTATGTGTGGTGGTGGAGGTCTGTATGTGTGGTGGTGGAGGTCTGTATGTGTGGTGGTGGGTCTGTATGTGCGGTAGTGGTGGTCGGTATGTGTGGTGGTGGGTCTGTATGTGTGGTAGTGGTGGGTCTGTATGTGTGGTGGTGGGTCTGTATGTGTGGTAGTGGTGGGTCTGTATGTGTGGTGGTGGAGGTCTGTATGTGTGGTAGTGGAGGTCTGTATGTATGGTGGAGGAGGTCTGTATGTGTGGTGGTGGAGGTCTGTATGTGTGGTGGT
>NC_091210.1:152485-186438 GCF_040958095.1 Procambarus clarkii | reverse complement strand
ACCAGACCCGTCACTGACATAATACCCTCCCACCAGACCCGTCACTGACATAATACCCTCCACCAGACCCGTCACTGACATAATACCCTCCCACCAGACCCGTCACTGACATAATACCCTCCACCAGACCCGTCACTGACATAATACCCTCCACCAGACCCGTCACTGACATAATACCCTCCACCAGACCCGTCACTGACATAATACCCTCCACCAGACCCGTCACTGACATAATACCCTCCACCAGACCCGTCACTGACATAATACCCTCCCACCAGACCCGTCACTGGCATAATACCCTCCACCAGACCCGTCACTGACATAATACCCTCCCACCAGACCCGTCACTGACATAATACCCTCCACCAGACCCGTCACTGACATAATACCCTTCCACCAGACCCGTCACTGGCATAATACCCTCCACCAGACCCGTCACTGACATAATACCCTCCACCAGACCCGTCACTGACATAATACCCTCCACCAGACCCTCCCACCAGACCCGTCACTGACATAATACCCTCCACCAGACCCGTCACTGACATAATACCCTCCACCAGACCCTCCCACCAGACCCATCACTGACATAATACCCTCCACCAGACCCGTCACTGACATAATACCCTCCCACCAGACCCGTCACTGACATAATACCCTCCACCAGACCCGTCACTGACATAATACCCTCCCACCAGACCCGTCACTGACATAATACCCTCCACCAGACCCGTCACTGACATAATACCCTCCCACCAGACCCGTCACTGACATAATACCCTCCACCAGACCCGTCACTGACATAATACCCTCCACCAGACCCGTCACTGACATAATACCCTCCCACCAGACCCGTCACTGACATAATACCCTCCCACCAGACCCGTCACTGACATAATACCCTCCACCAGACCCGTCACTGGCATAATACCCTCCACCAGACCCGTCACTGACATAATACCCTCCCACCAGACCCGTCACTGACATAATACCCTCCACCAGAACCGTCACTGGTATAATACCCTCCCACCAGACCCTCCCACCAGACCCGTCACTGACATAATACACTCCACCAGACCCGTCACTGGCATAATACCCTCCACCAGACCCGTCACTGACATAATACCCTCCACCAAACCCGTCACTGGTATAATACCCTCCCACCAGACCCTCCCACCAGACCCGTCACTGGCATAATACCCTCCCACCAGACCCGTCACTGACATAATACCCTCCACCAGACCCGTCACTGGCATAATACCCTCCACCAGACCCGTCACTGACATAATACCCTCCACCAGACCCGTCACTGACATAATACCCTCCCACCAGACCCGTCACTGGCATAATACCCTCCCACCAGACCCGTCACTGACATAATACCCTCCCACCAGACCCGTCACTGGCATAATACCCTCCACCAGACCCGTCACTGACATAATACCCTCCACCAGACCCGTCACTGACATAATACCCTCCCACCAGACCCGTCACTGGCATAATACCCTCCCACCAGACCCGTCACTGACATAATACCCTCCACCAGACCCGTCACTGACATAATACCCTCCACCAGACCCGTCACTGACATAATACCCTCCCACCAGACCCGTCACTGACATAATACCCTCCACCAGACCCGTCACTGACATAATACCCTCCACCAGACCCGTCACTGTCATAATACCCTCCACCAGACCCGTCACTGACATAATACCCTCCACCAGACCCGTCACTGACAAAATACCCTCCCACCAGACCCGTCACTGACATAATACCCTCCCACCAGACCCGTCACTGACATAATACCCTCCACCAGACCCGTCACTGACATAATACCCTCCAGCAGACCCGTCACTGGCATAATACCCTCCACCAGACCCGTCACTGACATAATACCCTCCACCAGACCCGTCACTGGCATAATACCCTCCACCAGACCCGTCACTGACATAATACCCTACCACCAGACCCGTCACTGACATAATACCCTCCACCAGACCCGTCGCTGGTATAATACCCTCCAACCAGACCCTCCCACCAGACCCGTCACTGGCATAATACCCTCCCACCAGACCCGTCACTGACATAATACCCTCCACCAGACCCGTCACTGGCATAATACCCTCCACCAGACCCGTCACTGACATAATACCCTCCACCAGACCCGTCACTGGTATAATACCCTCCACCAGACCCGTCACTGACATAATACCCTCCCACCAGACCCGTCACTGACATAATACCCTCCCACCAGACCCGTCACTGGCATAATACCCTCCCACCAGACCCGTCACTGGCATAATACCCTCCCACCAGACCCGTCACTGACATAATACCCTCCCACCAGACCCGTCACTGGCATAATACCCTCCACCAGACCCGTCACTGACATAATACCCTCCACCAGACCCGTCACTGACATAATACCCTCCCACCAGACCCGTCACTGGCATAATACCCTCCCACCAGACCCGTCACTGGCATAATACCCTCCACCAGACCCGTCACTGACATAATACCCTCCACCAGACCCGTCACTGACATAATACCCTCCACCAGACCCGTCACTGACATAATACCCTCCACCAGACCCGTCACTGACATAATACCCTCCACCAGACCCGTCACTGACATAATACCCTCCCACCAGACCCGTCACATGACATAATACCCTCCCACCAGACCCGTCACAGACATAATACCCTCCACCAGACCCGTCACTGACATAATACCCTCCACCAGACCCGTCACTGACATAATACCCCTCCACCAGACCCGTCACTGACATAATACCCTCCACCAGACCCGTCACTGACATAATACCCTCCCACCAGACCCGTCACTGACATAATACCCTCCCACCAGACCCGTCACTGACATAATACCCTCCCACCAGACCCGTCACTGACATAATACCCTCTCACCAGACCCGTCACTGGCATAATACCCTCCCACCAGACCCGTCACTGGCATAATACCCTCCACCAGACCCGTCACTGACATAATACCCTCCACCAGACCCGTCACTGGCATAATACCCTCCCACCAGACCCGTCACTGACATAATACCCTCCAACAGACCCGTCACTGACATAATATCCTCCACCAGACCCGTCACTGACATAATACCCTCCACCAGACCCGTCACTGACATAATACCCTCCACCAGACCCGTCACTGACATAATACCCTCCACCAGACCCGTCACTGGCATAATACCCTCCACCAGACCCGTCACTGACATAATACCCTACCACTAGACCCGTCACTGACATAATACCCTCCACCAGACCCGTCGCTGGTATAATACCCTCCAACCAGACCCTCACACCAGACCCGTCACTGGCATAATACCCTCCCACCAGACCCGTCACTGACATAATACCCTCCACCAGACCCGTCACTGGCATAATACCCTCCACCAGACCCGTCACTGACATAATACCCTCCACCAGACCCGTCACTGGTATAATACCCTCCACCAGACCCGTCACTGACATAATACCCTCCCACCAGACCCGTCACTGACATAATACCCTCCCACCAGACCAGTCACTGGCATAATACCTTCCCACCAGACCCGTCACTGGCATAATACCCTCCCACCAGACCCGTCACTGACATAATACCCTCCCACCAGACCCGTCACTGGCATAATACCCTCCACCAGACCCGTCACTGACATAATACCCTCCACCAGACCCGTCACTGACAAAATACCCTCCCACCAGACCCGTCACTGGCATAATACCCTCCCACCAGACCCGTCACTGGCATAATACCCTCCACCAGACCCGTCACTGACATAATACCCTCCACCAGACCCGTCACTGACATAACACCCTCCACCAGACCCGTCACTGACATAATACCCTCCACCAGACCCGTCACTGACATAATACCCTCCACCAGACCCGTCACTGACATAATACCCTCCCACCAGACCCGTCACTGACATAATACCCTCCCACCAGACCCGTCACTGACATAATACCCTCCACCAGACCCGTCACTGACATAATACCCTCCACCAGACCCGTCACTGACATAATACCCTCCACCTAGACCCGTCACTGACATAATACCCTCCACCAGACCCGTCACTGACATAATACCCTCCCACCAGACCCGTCACTGACATAATACCCTCCCACCAGACCCGTCACTGACATAATACCCTCCCACCAGACCCGTCACTGACATAATACCCTCTCACCAGACCCGTCACTGACATAATACCCTCCCACCAGACCCGTCACTGGCCATAATACCCTCCACCAGACCCGTCACTGACATAATACCCTCCACCAGACCCGTCACTGGCATAATACCCTCCCACCAGACCCGTCACTGACATAATACCCTCCACCAGACCCGTCACTGACATAATATCCTCCACCAGACCCGTCACTGACATAATACCCTCCTACCAGACCCGTCACTGACATAATACCCTCCACCAGACCCGTCACTGACATAATACCCTCCACCAGACCCGTCACTGACATAATACCCTCCACCAGACCCGTCACTGACATAATACCCTCCACCAGACCCGTCACTGGCATAATACCCTCCCACCAGACCCGTCACTGACATAATACCCTCCACCAGACCCGTCACTGGCATAATACCCTCCCACCAGACCCGTCACTGACATAATTCCCTCCACCAGACCCGTCACTGACATAATACCCTCCACCAGACCCGTCACTGGCATAATACCCTCCCACCAGACCCGTCACTGACATAATACCCTCCACCAGACCCGTCACTGACATAATACCCTCCACCAGACCCGTCACTGACATAATACCCTCCACCAGACCCGTCACTGACATAATACCCTCCACCAGACCCGTGACCCGTCACTGACATAATACCCTCCACCAGACCCGTCACTGACATAATACCCTCCACCAGATTCGTGACCCGTCACTGACATAATACCCTCCACCAGACCCGTCACTGACATAATACCCTCCACCAGACCCGTCACTGACATAATACCCTCCACCAGACCCGTCACTGACATAATACCCTCCACCAGACCCGTCACTGACATAATACCCTCCACCAGACCCGTCACTGACATAATACCCTCCCACCAGACCCGTCACTGACATAATACCCTCCCACCAGACCTGTCACTGACATAATACCCTCCTACAAGACCCGTCACTGACATAATACCCTCCCACCAGACCCGTCACTGACATAATACCCTCCACCAGACCCGTCACTGACATAATACCCTCCACCAGACCCGTCACTGACATAATACCCTCCACCAGACCCGTCACTGACATAATACCCTCCCACCAGACCCGTCACTGACATAATACCCTCCACCAGACCCGTCACTGACATAATACCCTCCACAAGACCCGTCACTGACATAATACCCTCCCACCAGACCCGTCACTGGCATAATACCCTCCACCAGACCCGTCACTGACATAATACCCTCCACCAGACCCGTCACTGGCATAATACCCTCCACCTGACCCGTCACTGACATAATACCCTCCCACCAGACCCGTCACTGACATAATACCCTCCACCAGAACCGTCACTGGTATAATACCCTCCCACCAGACCCTCCCACCAGACCCGTCACTGACATAATACCCTCCACCAGACCCGTCACTGGCATAATACCCTCCACCAGACCCGTCACTGACATAATACCCTCCACCATACCCGTCACTGGTATAATACCCTCCCACCAGACCCTCCCACCAGACCCGTCACTGGCATAATACCCTCCCACCAGACCCGTCACTGACATAATACCCTCCACCAGACCCGTCACTGGCATAATACCCTCCACCAGACCCGTCACTGACATAATACCCTCCACCAGACCCGTCACTGACATAATACCCTCCCACCAGACCCGTCACTGGCATAATACCCTCCCACGAGACCCGTCACTGACATAATACCCTCCCACCAGACCCGTCACTGGCATAATACCCTCCACCAGACCCGTCACTGACATAATACCCTCCACCAGACCCGTCACTGACATAATACCCTCCCACCAGACCCGTCACTGGCATATTACCCTCCCACCAGACCCGTCACTGACATAATACCCTCCACCAGACCCGTCACTGACATAATACCCTCCACCAGACCCGTCACTGACATAATACCCTCCCACCAGACCCGTCACTGGCATATTACCCTCCCACCAGACCCGTCACTGACATAATACCCTCCACCAGACCCGTCACTGGCATAATACCCTCCCACCAGTCCCGTCACTGACATAATACCCTCCACCAGACCCGTCACTGACATAATACCCTCCCACCAGACCCGTCACTGACATAATACCCTCCACCAGACCCGTCACTGACATAATACCCTCCACCAGACCCGTCACTGACATAATACCCTCCCACCAGACCCGTCACTGACATAATACCCTCCACCAGACCCGTCACTGACATAATACCCTCCCACCAGACCCGTCACTGACATAATACCCTCCACCAGACCCGTCACTGACATAATACCCTCCACCAGACCCGTCACTGACATAATACCCTCCCACCAGACCCGTCACTGACATAATACCCTCCACCAGACCCGTCACTGACATAATACCCTCCCACCAGACCCGTCACTGACATAATACCCTCCACCAGACCCGTCACTGACATAATACCCTCCCACCAGACCCGTCACTGACATAATACCCTCCACCAGACCCGTCACTGACATAATACCCTCCACCAGACCCGTCACTGACATAATACCCTCCCACCAGACCCGTCACTGACATAATACCCTCCCACCAGACCCGTCACTGACATAATACCCTCCACCAGACCCGTCACTGACATAATACCCTCCCACCAGACCCGTCACTGGCATATTACCCTCCCACCAGACCCGTCACTGACATAATACCCTCCACCAGACCCGTCACTGGCATAATACCCTCCCACCAGTCCCGTCACTGACATAATACTCTCCAACAGACCCGTCACTGACATAATATCCTCCACCAGACCCGTCACTGACATAATACCCTCCACCAGACCCGTCACTGACATAATACCCTCCACCAGACCCGTCACTGACATAATACCCTCCACCAGACCCGTCACTGGCATAATACCCTCCACCAGACCCGTCACTGACATAATACCCTACCACCAGACCCGTCACTGACATAATACCCTCCACCAGACCCGTCGCTGGTATAATACCCTCCAACCAGACCCTCCCACCAGACCCGTCACTGCCATAATACCCTCCCACCAGACCCGTCACTGACATAATACCCTCCACCAGACCCGTCACTGACATAATACCCTCCCACCAGACCCGTCACTGACATAATACCCTCCACCAGACCCGTCACTGACATAATACCCTCCACCAGACCCGTCACTGACATAATACCCTCCACCAGACCCGTCACTGACATAATACCCTCCGCCAGACCCGTCACTGACATAATACCCTCCACCAGACCCGTCACTGACATAATACCCTCCCACCAGACCCGTCACTGGCATAATACCCTCCACCAGACCCGTCACTGACATAATACCCTCCCACCAGACCCGTCACTGACATAATACCCTCCACCAGACCCGTCACTGACATAATACCCTCCACCAGACCCGTCACTGGCATAATACCCTCCACCAGACCCGTCACTGACATAATACCCTCCACCAGACCCGTCACTGACATAATACCCTCCACAAGACCCGTCACTGACATAATACCCTCCCACCAGACCCGTCACTGACATAATACCCTCCCACCAGACCCGTCACTGACATAATACCCTCCACCAGACCCGTCACTGGCATAATACCCTCCACCTGACCCGTCACTGACATAATACCCTCCCACCAGACCCGTCACTGACATAATACCCTCCACCAGAACCGTCACTGGTATAATACCCTCCCACCAGACCCTCCCACCAGACCCGTCACTGACATAATACCCTCCACCAGACCCGTCACTGGCATAATACCCTCCACCAGACCCGTCACTGACATAATACCCTCCACCAAACCCGTCACTGGTATAATACCCTCCCACCAGACCCTCCCACCAGACCCGTCACTGGCATAATACCCTCCCACCAGACCCGTCACTGACATAATACCCTCCACCAGACCCGTCACTGGCATAATACCCTCCACCAGACCCGTCACTGACATAATACCCTCCACCAGACCCGTCACTGACATAATACCCTCCCACCAGACCCGTCACTGGCATAATACCCTCCCACGAGACCCGTCACTGACATAATACCCTCCCACCAGACCCGTCACTGGCATAATACCCTCCACCAGACCCGTCACTGACATAATACCCTCCACCAGACCCGTCACTGACATAATACCCTCCCACCAGACCCGTCACTGGCATATTACCCTCCCACCAGACCCGTCACTGACATAATACCCTCCACCAGACCCGTCACTGACATAATACCCTCCAGCAGACCCGTCACTGACATAATACCCTCCCACCAGACCCGTCACTGGCATATTACCCTCCCACCAGACCCGTCACTGACATAATACCCTCCACCAGACCCGTCACTGGCATAATACCCTCCCACCAGTCCCGTCACTGACATAATACCCTCCACCAGACCCGTCACTGACATAATACCCTCCCACCAGACCCGTCACTGACATAATACCCTCCACCAGACCCGTCACTGACATAATACCCTCCACCAGACCCGTCACTGACATAATACCCTCCCACCAGACCCGTCACTGACATAATACCCTCCACCAGACCCGTCACTGACATAATACCCTCCCACCAGACCCGTCACTGACATAATACCCTCCACCAGACCCGTCACTGACATAATACCCTCCACCAGACCCGTCACTGACATAATACCCTCCCACCAGACCCGTCACTGACATAATACCCTCCACCAGACCCGTCACTGACATAATACCCTCCCACCAGACCCGTCACTGACATAATACCCTCCACCAGACCCGTCACTGACATAATACCCTCCCACCAGACCCGTCACTGACATAATACCCTCCACCAGACCCGTCACTGACATAATACCCTCCACCAGACCCGTCACTGACATAATACCCTCCCACCAGACCCGTCACTGACATAATACCCTCCCACCAGACCCGTCACTGACATAATACCCTCCACCAGACCCGTCACTGGCATAATACCCTCCACCTGACCCGTCACTGACATAATACCCTCCCACCAGACCCGTCACTGACATAATACCCTCCACCAGAACCGTCACTGGTATAATACCCTCCCACCAGACCCTCCCACCAGACCCGTCACTGACATAATACCCTCCACCAGACCCGTCACTGGCATAATACCCTCCACCAGACCCGTCACTGACATAATACCCTCCACCAAACCCGTCACTGGTATAATACCCTCCCACCAGACCCTCCCACCAGACCCGTCACTGGCATAATACCCTCCCACCAGACCCGTCACTGACATAATACCCTCCACCAGACCCGTCACTGGCATAATACCCTCCACCAGACCCGTCACTGACATAATACCCTCCACCAGACCCGTCACTGACATAATACCCTCCCACCAGACCCGTCACTGGCATAATACCCTCCCACGAGACCCGTCACTGACATAATACCCTCCCACCAGACCCGTCACTGGCATAATACCCTCCACCAGACCCGTCACTGACATAATACCCTCCACCAGACCCGTCACTGACATAATACCCTCCCACCAGACCCGTCACTGGCATATTACCCTCCCACCAGACCCGTCACTGACATAATACCCTCCACCAGACCCGTCACTGACATAATACCCTCCACCAGACCCGTCACTGACATAATACCCTCCCACCAGACCCGTCACTGGCATATTACCCTCCCACCAGACCCGTCACTGACATAATACCCTCCACCAGACCCGTCACTGGCATAATACCCTCCCACCAGTCCCGTCACTAACATAATACTCTCCAACAGACCCGTCACTGACATAATATCCTCCACCAGACCCGTCACTGACATAATACCCTCCACCAGACCCGTCACTGACATAATACCCTCCACCAGACCCGTCACTGACATAATACCCTCCACCAGACCCGTCACTGGCATAATACCCTCCACCAGACCCGTCACTGACATAATACCCTACCACCAGACCCGTCACTGACATAATACCCTCCACCAGACCCGTCGCTGGTATAATACCCTCCAACCAGACCCTCCCACCAGACCCGTCACTGCCATAATACCCTCCCACCAGACCCGTCACTGACATAATACCCTCCACCAGACCCGTCACTGACATAATACCCTCCCACCAGACCCGTCACTGACATAATACCCTCCACCAGACCCGTCACTGACATAATACCCTCCACCAGACCCGTCACTGACATAATACCCTCCACCAGACCCGTCACTGACATAATACCCTCCGCCAGACCCATCACTGACATAATACCCTCCACCAGACCCGTCACTGACATAATACCCTCCCACCAGACCCGTCACTGGCATAATACTTTCCACCAGACCCGTCACTGACATAATACCCTCCCACCAGACCCGTCACTGACATAATACCCTCCACCAGACCCGTCACTGACATAATACCCTCCACCAGACCCGTCACTGGCATAATACCCTCCACCAGACCCGTCACTGACATAATACCCTCCACCAGACCCGTCACTGACATAATACCAGTAGTAGGGTTGGCGACGCACAGGTACCTTTTTTTTCTGGGAGAAAAAAGGTACCTGTGCGCCCCAAGGGTTTCAGGTAAATTTAGAATATCCCCTGTGCGCCCCAAGGGTTTCAGGTCCAAAGGGAAAAAAGTGCCTGTGCGCCCCAAGGGTTTCAGGTCCAAAGGGAAAAAAGGTACCTGTGCGCCCCAAGGGTTTCAGGTCCAAAGGGAAAAAAGGTACCTGTGCGCCCCAAGGGTTTCAGGTAAATTTAGAATATCCCCTGTGCGCCCCAAGGGTTTCAGGTAAATTTTGTCAGTCGCAGATTTTAGAAGTAAGGATTTCTTATGAGAAAAATAATTTCCGAGACTTAGAAGTTTGTTAAAGCCTTATGGGAGAAATTCAAATAACGTGTGTAGCACTTTAGGGCTTCCAGTAGAACTCTACGGACATATTTTACATGTTTTCAACTTACAAAATCGTCTATGTAAGCCTTAGTTATTCATATAAATTTAGAAAATCACCTGTGTAAGTCATTGTTTTCAGGGTTTCGTACATCACACCCCCCTCCCTCCCCCCCCCTTACCTCGCAATCTGTCGCCTCACCTGTGTTTACTTTACGCCCGGTCAGCCAGACCTCTTATCTTATGTTATCTTCTCATAATATCTGGACCGTCCCTCCTCTCTCTCTCTCCTTTCATTCAGTTCAACTATTTTCCAACATCGTATGTTTGCTCATTTTCATTAAGCAAGTCAGTATGTTTGCTCCTTTTCATTAAGCAAGTCAGTTTTACACAAATAAATCATGTTAGTAAGCAAGTTCTAGCTCACGTTCCCCACCTTAGTCCCCTGTCGTATAATGAATACTATCATTCCAATCCCTCTAAAATTTAAAAATAATCATATTTCAAACGTAGTTCAATACAGTAATTAGTTACCAAGCTCCAGCTCTTGTCCTCCGCCTTAGCTCTCTCTCGTATCTTCGTTAGTATCAGTCCAATTTCCCTGAAATTTCTACCCTCTGTATTTCAGACATAGTTTAGTAAATGCAAACAATTATCAAACTCTAGCTCTTGTCCCCAGCTTAGTTCATTTGTACAAAATCATTAGTAACAGTCCAAATTTCCCTGAAATTTCTACCCTCTGTATTTCAGACATAGTTTAGTAAATGCAAACAATTATCAAACTCTAGCTCTTGTCCCCAGCTTAGTTCATTTGTACAAAATCATTAGTAACAGTCCAAATTTCCCTGAAATTTCTACCCTCTGTATTTCAGACATAGTTTAGTAAATGCAAACAATTATCAAACTCTAGCTCTTGTCCCCAGCTTAGTTCATTTGTACAAAATCATTAGTAACAGTCCAAATTCCCTGAGATTTTTAGCCTCTGTATTTCAGACGCCGTAAATAAGATCAAAACAGTTACCAAGCTCCAGCTCTTGTCCTCCGCCTTAGCTCTCTCTCATATCTTCGTTAGTAACAGATCAATTCCCCTGAAATTTCTACCCTCTGCATTTCAGACACCGTAAATAAGATCAAAATAGTTATCGAGCTCCAGCTCTCGTCCCGCCTTAGTTCTCTTTCATATCTTTGTAAATAAACCATCAATTTCCCTGAAATTTTTACCCTCTGTATTTCAGACATAGTTTAGTAAATGCAAACAATTATAAAACTCTAGCTCTTGTCCTCTGTCCAAGCTCACTTTTGTAAAATCATTACTCTCAGTCCAAATCACCCAACTACATTTTCAGACATAGTAAATAAAAACTAGTTCAGTTATCAAGTTTCAACTCTTGTGCCCCAGCTTAGTTCTTTTGTACAAGTTCTTTATTTTCCAACTAAATCACCCTGAGATTTAAGATCACCGTATTTCTAACGTAGTAAAATTAATCGGGGCATTAACCAAGCTCCATTTCCTCAGCCTTAGATCATCAGACATAAATATATTCGATCAAGTCCCTCTCCAGCCTATCTGTTTATCAGAGTATTTACTTTACCCTTCTCATCCCCAACGTATCAATCCCCAACGTATCAAAACCTTCAATAATCATACTGTATTTGCATATTTTTTCTATATTCAGCTGTGTTCTTCACATTTTGTCCATGTTTTCTATGTTCACTCCATGTTCTTCAAAATGTTCACAGTCCCATTCAGTTCATATTTTCACAAGTATCTCCATTTTTTATGTAATCTTTCTCTTAGTCTCATTATGTTCTCTACAAATTCTAGTCATATTTTCTGTTTTCATATTCATCACATGTTCTCTTTACAACTTTTATACTCAATATTCATGCTAACTTCCATATTTTGTGTTCTTTGTCAATATTCATGTTCTCAATGTTCTTAGCTTGTTCTTCACATGTTCAGTGTTCATTCTTTGTATTCCCTATGTTCCTTATCATGTCTTCATATTCTCTATAAGTTCATATTCCCTGCATGTTCACTCTATTCATCAACTGTTTCTTACATGTTTTCTGTGTTCACCGTATGTTCACTGTGTTCATTCCCTTACTTAACCTCAATTTTTTATGTTCTTTGTTTCTTCCATTCACTAACTAGTTCTTTGTCAAATAATATTATACTGCATTACAGTTCCCTCAACAATTTTAGTCACCAAGTTTTTATTTGCAAAACTATGTCAAAGTAATTCTCGTAGTCAACTTAATAGTTCTACCAACCCCGTTCTTAAACAAATCTACACTTTATTCAGTTCCAAATTTACAAAGACAAACCTTTCTTGTAACTTCTTAACTAAAAATCGTTCGCCAATCAACTGAAACATAGTCACTTTCCTCATTTCTCAACTAAACTTATTATCCAGTCAACTAAAAATAGTCAGAAATAGCCTCGTTCAACACTGTTCTTAACTAAAACAACCGTTCTCTTAGCTAAAAATTGTCAAAGGAAACTTTTTTCAGCACTTTCTTAACAGGCGCTGTGTTTCATCAAGAAAAATTGTCAAAGGAAACTTTCCAAAACTGTTCATAACTAGCTTTTTATCCATCGTCAATCAACTAAAAATAATAACTTTCATCATTTCTTAACTAAACATATTCCCCATTCATCAGAAAATAACCGTGTTCATCATGTTTCATTGTCATTTCTTAACTAAAATTATCTGCCAATCATCAGAAAAAGTCATGTTCATCATGTTTAAGCTTTTGCTCAACTAAAAGTATTCATCAGTCAACTAAAAATAATTGCTTCATCATGTTTCCTTGTCATTTCTTAACTGAAATATCACTTCTCTCATCTGAAATAGTCAGGATTAACCTCATTCAACACCGTTCTTAACTAAAGTAACCTTTTGCTTAGCTAAAAATTGTCAAAGGAATCTTTTCAGCACTGTTCATAACTAACTTTATCCATCGTCAAGTAAGAAAATATAGTCAAAGATATCTATCATCGTCGTTCTTAACTGACATTTATACTTTGTGGAGCACTAAAATAGTCAAATGTAACTTTTTCAACACTTTCGTAACTAAAATTATATGTCGCTAAGTAAGAAAAATAGTCAAAGGTGCTCTTCTTTACACCAAAGTTACTCTTCGAGAAATCAAAGACTCTCTTCAATACTACTCATGTTCTCAAAGACATTCTCAAAGTCATCTAAAGTTATTCTCTAAGACATCAAAGTTATTCTAAGAGTTATCAAAAGTTATTCTCAGTCATGTTATGTTATTCTCTAACTCTCTTCCATTCATCAAAGACATTCTCTAAGCCCTCAAAGTTATTCTCAGAACAATCAAAAGTTATTCCAAGACAACAAAAGTCATTCTCAGAGCTATCAAAATTATTCTCGGAGTCATCAAAAGGTATTCTCTAACTCACTTTTGGTCATTAAAGTTAATTTCTATGTTATAAAAGTTTGTCTCAGAGACATCTAAAGTTAATCTTAGAGTTATCAAATGTAATCTCTAACTCTCTTTTGTTCATCAAAGTTGATCTCAGAGTTAACAAAGGTAATCTCTAACTCACTCTCGTTCATCAAAGTTGTTTCAAAGACATCAAAGTTATTCAAAGAGCTAACAAAAGTTATTCTCAGAGTCACCTTCGTTCTTCAGAGAAACTTTCCAAAACATCTTTATTCATCAAAGTTATTCTCAGAGGCATAAAAGTCATTCTCAGAGCTATCAAACTTGTTCTCAAAGTCATCAAACTTATTCACAGAGTCATCAAAGTTAATCTAAGACATCATTTTTCATCAAAGATATTCTCTCTAAACCATCAATGTTCTTCTCTAAGACATAAAAGTTATTCTCAGAGTCACCTTCGTTCGTCAGAGAAACTTTCAAAACATCTTTGTTCATCAAACTTGTTTTCAAAGTCATCAAAAGTTAATCTAAGACATCTTCTTTCATCAAAGTTATTTTCAGAGACATCTAAAGTTATTCTCAGAGCTATCAAACTTGTTCTCAGAGTCATCAAATGTTATTCTCGAAGTCATCAAAGTTATTTTCAGAGACATCTAAAGTTAATTTCTATGTTATAAAGTTATTCTCAGAGACATCTAAAGTTAATCTTGGTCATCAAAGTTGTTCTCTAAACATCAATGTTGTTCTCCAAGACATCAAAGATGTTCTCAAAATCATAAAAGTTATTCCCAGAGCTATCAAAGTTATTCTCAGAGTTATCCAAAGATATTCTCATGTCCACAAAAGTTATTCCAAGAGACGTCAAAGTTGTTTCAAAGACATCAAAGTTAATCTCAGAGTTATCCAAAGACATTCTCAGAGACATCTAAAGTTATTCTCTAAGACATCAAAGTTGTTCTAAGAGTTATCAAAAGTTATTCTCAGTCATGATATGTTATTCTCTAACTCACTTCCATTCATCAAAAACATTCTCTAAGTCCTGAAAGTTATTCTCTAAGACAACAAAGTCTTTCTCAGAGCTACCAAAGATGTTTTCAAAGTCATCAAAAGTTAATCTTAACTCACCTTCGTTCATTAGAGAAACTTTCCAATCCATATTCGTTGGCCAGAGTTATTCTCAGAGTCATCAAAGCGATCTCTAATTCATCTTCGTTCTCCAAAGTTGTTCTCTAAGACACCTTCATTCATCAAAGAAACTCTCCTTCTTCCATCATGTTATTCTTTAAGACATCTTCAGTCATAAAATTTTCTCTCCAAAATGTAACTAGTTCAGCTTTTCATACCAAACCTGCATTTCTGTTAAAACATATTTTCTTAGTTGCTTTACCCTAAAACTGTTCTCTGAACTACACTGTTCAAACCTACGTAACCTATCCTCTCCACCCAATGTTACTTAGTTAACGTAACGTTCCTAAACCTAGCTTTACCTATCCTAACATACCTTACCTTACCTTCCCTATCTTACCTAACTTTACCTATCCTAACATAACTTACCTTACCTTCCCTACCTTACCTAACTTTACCTATCCTAACATAACTTACCTTACCTTCCCTAACTTAACCTAACTTTACCTATCCTAACTTAACTTACCTAACTTATTCTGCTTAACATAACTTACCTTACCTTCCCTATCTTACCTAACTTTACCTATCCTATCCTAACCTAACTTGTCTTACCTAACTTAATCTTACTTTCCCAAACTGATGTATCCTATCTTATCTAGTCCAACCAGACATGATCTAACTTAAGTATTCCTTCTTGTCTTTGTGTTTCGTCAATCATTGTCTCATATTCATTTACTCATTTCATTAGTTAATTTCTCAAATGGTCACTTATGCATTTCAAGTGCTATTTGTTAGAGATTGGATATTTAAGCATTTCAAAGAATTATAATTTCTCAAATGGACGTTTTTGCATTTCAAGTGCTATTTGTTAGAGATTGAATATTTAAGCATTTCAAAGAATTATAATTTCTCAAATGGACGTTTTTGCATTTCAAGTGCTATTTGTTAGAGATTGAATATTTAAGCATTTCAAAGAATTTTTGTTATATATGGGCATTTACTCATTTCAAGGGATAATTTCTCAAATGGACGTTTTTGCATTTCAAGTGTTATTTGTTTAAGATTGGGTATTTAACCATTTCAAAGGATTTTGTTATATATGGGAACTTACTCGTTTCAAGGGCTAATTTCTCAAATGGTCATTTTGCAGATCAAGGGTTACTTGTTAAAGTTCATCAAGTTGCCCATAAGTTGTATTAGTAGGTTCTATCTTATGTTCTTATTCCCTAACCCCTTAACCTAACCTCTTGTAATCTTAGTGTATTTAGTAGGTTCTATCTTATGTTCTTATTCCCCAACCCTTTAACCTAACCTTTCAGATGTAGTTTGTTGAATATATTATCCTTTTCCTAACCTTTCAGATGTAGTTTTGTTTCTCCTTTTTGTATATTTTTACCCAAACCCACCATCCCACTTAACCTTCTTTCCTTCCTTACTTTGTTTTCACATATAAGTTCATTCTTTATCATAGTAATAATAAAATTACAATAGTAAAGAATCAGATCTACTAAGACTTGAAATTGAGAAACAAGAGCTCAAGGGAGTGAGAGCATGAAAGAAGAGCAAGGAGTAAGAGAGAGGGGGCGGAAGAAAATGGGACCATAGAAGAGAGAATGAGAGAGAGTGTGGGCATGGGAGCACTAAGACTTGAATTGAGAAAAAGAAAAACTAAGTGAATGAGAATGAGGGTGTGAGAATGGGAGGAAGAGAGAATAAGGGAGAGAGATAGAAAAGGAGGGTTAGAAGGAGTAGGAGAATCAAAGTAAAGAAGGAAAGATGGTTTGGGAAAAAATATACAAAAAGGAGAAACAAAACTACATCTGAAAGGTTAGGAAAAGGATAATATATTCAACAAACTACATCTGAAAGGTTAGGAAAAGGATAATATATTCAACAAACTCCATCTGAAAGGTTAGGAAAAGGATAATATATTCAACAAACTCCATCTGAAAGGTTAGGTTAAAGGGTTGGGGAATAAGAACATAAGATAGAACCTACTAAATACACTAAGATTACAAGAGGTTAGGTTAAGGGGTTAGGGAATAAGAACATAAGATAGAACCTACTAATACAACTTATGGGCAACTTGATGAACTTTAACAAGTAACCCTTGATCTGCAAAATGACCATTTGAGAAATTAGCCCTTGAAACGAGTAAGTTCCCATATATAACAAAATCCTTTGAAATGGTTAAATACCCAATCTTAAACAAATAACACTTGAAATGCAAAAACGTCTATTTGAGAAATTATCCTTTGAAATGAGTAAATGCCCATATATAACAAAAATTCTTTGAAATGCTTAAATATTCAATCTCTAACAAATAGCACTTGAAATGCAAAAACGTCCATTTGAGAAATTATAATTCTTTGAAATGCTTAAATATTCAATCTCTAACAAATAGCACTTGAAATGCAAAAACGTCCATTTGAGAAATTATAATTCTTTGAAATGCTTAAATATCCAATCTCTAACAAATAGCACTTGAAATGCATAAGTGACCATTTGAGAAATTAACTAATGAAATGAGTAAATGAATATGAGACAATGATTGACGAAACACAAAGACAAGAAGGAATACTTAAGTTAGATCATGTCTGGTTGGACTAGATAAGATAGGATACATCAGTTTGGGAAAGTAAGATTAAGTTAGGTAAGACAAGTTAGGTTAGGATAGGATAGGTAAAGTTAGGTAAGATAGGGAAGGTAAGGTAAGTTATGTTAAGCAGAATAAGTTAGGTAAGTTAAGTTAGGATAGGTAAAGTTAGGTTAAGTTAGGGAAGGTAAGGTAAGTTATGTTAGGATAGGTAAAGTTAGGTAAGGTAGGGAAGGTAAGGTAAGTTATGTTAGGATAGGTAAAGTTAGGTAAGATAGGGAAGGTAAGGTAAGGTATGTTAGGATAGGTAAAGCTAGGTTTAGGAACGTTACGTTAACTAAGTAACATTGGGTGGAGAGGATAGGTTACGTAGGTTTGAACAGTGTAGTTCAGAGAACAGTTTTAGGGTAAAGCAACTAAGAAAATATGTTTTAACAGAAATGCAGGTTTGGTATGAAAAGCTGAACTAGTTACATTTTGGAGAGAAAATTTTATGACTGAAGATGTCTTAAAGAATAACATGATGGAAGAAGGAGAGTTTCTTTGATGAATGAAGGTGTCTTAGAGAACAACTTTGGAGAACGAAGATGAATTAGAGATCGCTTTGATGACTCTGAGAATAACTCTGGCCAACGAATATGGATTGGAAAGTTTCTCTAATGAACGAAGGTGAGTTAAGATTAACTTTTGATGACTTTGAAAACATCTTTGGTAGCTCTGAGAAAGACTTTGTTGTCTTAGAGAATAACTTTCAGGACTTAGAGAATGTTTTTGATGAATGGAAGTGAGTTAGAGAATAACATATCATGACTGAGAATAACTTTTGATAACTCTTAGAACAACTTTGATGTCTTAGAGAATAACTTTAGATGTCTCTGAGAATGTCTTTGGATAACTCTGAGATTAACTTTGATGTCTTTGAAACAACTTTGACGTCTCTTGGAATAACTTTTGTGGACATGAGAATATCTTTGGATAACTCTGAGAATAACTTTGATAGCTCTGGGAATAACTTTTATGATTTTGAGAACATCTTTGATGTCTTGGAGAACAACATTGATGTTTAGAGAACAACTTTGATGACCAAGATTAACTTTAGATGTCTCTGAGAATAACTTTATAACATAGAAATTAACTTTAGATGTCTCTGAAAATAACTTTGATGACTTCGAGAATAACATTTGATGACTCTGAGAACAAGTTTGATAGCTCTGAGAATAACTTTAGATGTCTCTGAAAATAACTTTGATGAAAGAAGATGTCTTAGATTAACTTTTGATGACTTTGAAAACAAGTTTGATGAACAAAGATGTTTTGAAAGTTTCTCTGACGAACGAAGGTGACTCTGAGAATAACTTTTATGTCTTAGAGAAGAACATTGATGGTTTAGAGAGAATATCTTTGATGAAAAATGATGTCTTAGATTAACTTTGATGACTCTGTGAATAAGTTTGATGACTTTGAGAACAAGTTTGATAGCTCTGAGAATGACTTTTATGCCTCTGAGAATAACTTTGATGAATAAAGATGTTTTGGAAAGTTTCTCTGAAGAACGAAGGTGACTCTGAGAATAACTTTTGTTAGCTCTTTGAATAACTTTGATGTCTTTGAAACAACTTTGATGAACGAGAGTGAGTTAGAGATTACCTTTGTTAACTCTGAGATCAACTTTGATGAACAAAAGAGAGTTAGAGATTACATTTGATAACTCTAAGATTAACTTTAGATGTCTCTGAGACAAACTTTTATAACATAGAAATTAACTTTAATGACCAAAAGTGAGTTAGAGAATACCTTTTGATGACTCCGAGAATAATTTTGATAGCTCTGAGAATGACTTTTGTTGTCTTGGAATAACTTTTGATTGTTCTGAGAATAACTTTGAGGGCTTAGAGAATGTCTTTGATGAATGGAAGAGAGTTAGAGAATAACATAACATGACTGAGAATAACTTTTGATAACTCTTAGAATAACTTTGATGTCTTAGAGAATAACTTTAGATGACTTTGAGAATGTCTTTGAGAACATGAGTAGTATTGAAGAGAGTCTTTGATTTCTCGAAGAGTAACTTTGGTGTAAAGAAGAGCACCTTTGACTATTTTTCTTACTTAGCGACATATAATTTTAGTTACGAAAGTGTTGAAAAAGTTACATTTGACTATTTTAGTGCTCCACAAAGTATAAATGTCAGTTAAGAACGACGATGATAGATATCTTTGACTATATTTTCTTACTTGACGATGGATAAAGTTAGTTATGAACAGTGCTGAAAAGATTCCTTTGACAATTTTTAGCTAAGCAAAAGGTTACTTTAGTTAAGAACGGTGTTGAATGAGGTTAATCCTGACTATTTCAGATGAGAGAAGTGATATTTCAGTTAAGAAATGACAAGGAAACATGATGAAGCAATTATTTTTAGTTGACTGATGAATACTTTTAGTTGAGCAAAAGCTTAAACATGATGAACATGACTTTTTCTGATGATTGGCAGATAATTTTAGTTAAGAAATGACAATGAAACATGATGAACACGGTTATTTTCTGATGAATGGGGAATATGTTTAGTTAAGAAATGATGAAAGTTATTATTTTTAGTTGATTGACGATGGATAAAAAGCTAGTTATGAACAGTTTTGGAAAGTTTCCTTTGACAATTTTTCTTGATGAAACACAGCGCCTGTTAAGAAAGTGCTGAAAAAAGTTTCCTTTGACAATTTTTAGCTAAGAGAACGGTTGTTTTAGTTAAGAACAGTGTTGAACGAGGCTATTTCTGACTATTTTTAGTTGACTGGATAATAAGTTTAGTTGAGAAATGAGGAAAGTGACTATGTTTCAGTTGATTGGCGAACGATTTTTAGTTAAGAAGTTACAAGAAAGGTTTGTCTTTGTAAATTTGGAACTGAATAAAGTGTAGATTTGTTTAAGAACGGGGTTGGTAGAACTATTAAGTTGACTACGAGAATTACTTTGACATAGTTTTGCAAATAAAAACTTGGTGACTAAAATTGTTGAGGGAACTGTAATGCAGTATAATATTATTTGACAAAGAACTAGTTAGTGAATGGAAGAAACAAAGAACATAAAAAATTGAGGTTAAGTAAGGGAATGAACACAGTGAACATACGGTGAACACAGAAAACATGTAAGAAACAGTTGATGAATAGAGTGAACATGCAGGGAATATGAACTTATAGAGAATATGAAGACATGATAAGGAACATAGGGAATACAAAGAATGAACACTGAACATGTGAAGAACAAGCTAAGAACATTGAGAACATGAATATTGACAAAGAACACAAAATATGGAAGTTAGCATGAATATTGAGTATAAAAGTTGTAAAGAGAACATGTGATGAATATGAAAACAGAAAATATGACTAGAATTTGTAGAGAACATAATGAGACTAAGAGAAAGATTACATAAAAAATGGAGATACTTGTGAAAATATGAACTGAATGGGACTGTGAACATTTTGAAGAACATGGAGTGAACATAGAAAACATGGACAAAATGTGAAGAACACAGCTGAATATAGAAAAAATATGCAAATACAGTATGATTATTGAAGGTTTTGATACGTTGGGGATTGATACGTTGGGGATGAGAAGGGTAAAGTAAATACTCTGATAAACAGATAGGCTGGAGAGGGACTTGATCGAATATATTTATGTCTGATGATCTAAGGCTGAGGAAATGGAGCTTGGTTAATGCCCCGATTAATTTTACTACGTTAGAAATACGGTGATCTTAAATCTCAGGGTGATTTAGTTGGAAAATAAAGAACTTGTACAAAAGAACTAAGCTGGGGCACAAGAGTTGAAACTTGATAACTGAACTAGTTTTTATTTACTATGTCTGAAAATGTAGTTGGGTGATTTGGACTGAGAGTAATGATTTTACAAAAGTGAGCTTGGACAGAGGACAAGAGCTAGAGTTTTATAATTGTTTGCATTTACTAAACTATGTCTGAAATACAGAGGGTAAAAATTTCAGGGAAATTGATGGTTTATTTACAAAGATATGAAAGAGAACTAAGGCGGGACGAGAGCTGGAGCTCGATAACTATTTTGATCTTATTTACGGTGTCTGAAATGCAGAGGGTAGAAATTTCAGGGGAATTGATCTGTTACTAACGAAGATATGAGAGAGAGCTAAGGCGGAGGACAAGAGCTGGAGCTTGGTAACTGTTTTGATCTTATTTACGGCGTCTGAAATACAGAGGCTAAAAATCTCAGGGAATTTGGACTGTTACTAATGATTTTGTACAAATGAACTAAGCTGGGGACAAGAGCTAGAGTTTGATAATTGTTTGCATTTACTAAACTATGTCTGAAATACAGAGGGTAGAAATTTCAGGGAAATTTGGACTGTTACTAATGATTTTGTACAAATGAACTAAGCTGGGGACAAGAGCTAGAGTTTGATAATTGTTTGCATTTACTAAACTATGTCTGAAATACAGAGGGTAGAAATTTCAGGGAAATTTGGACTGTTACTAATGATTTTGTACAAATGAACTAAGCTGGGGACAAGAGCTAGAGTTTGATAATTGTTTGCATTTACTAAACTATGTCTGAAATACAGAGGGTAGAAATTTCAGGGAAATTGGACTGATACTAACGAAGATACGAGAGAGAGCTAAGGCGGAGGACAAGAGCTGGAGCTTGGTAACTAATTACTGTATTGAACTACGTTTGAAATATGATTATTTTTAAATTTTAGAGGGATTGGAATGATAGTATTCATTATACGACAGGGGACTAAGGTGGGGAACGTGAGCTAGAACTTGCTTACTAACATGATTTATTTGTGTAAAACTGACTTGCTTAATGAAAAGGAGCAAACATACTGACTTGCTTAATGAAAATGAGCAAACATACGATGTTGGAAAATAGTTGAACTGAATGAAAGGAGAGAGAGAGAGGAGGGACGGTCCAGATATTATGAGAAGATAACATAAGATAAGAGGTCTGGCTGACCGGGCGTAAAGTAAACACAGGTGAGGCGACAGATTGCGAGGTAAGGGGGGGGGAGGGAGGGGGGTGTGATGTACGAAACCCTGAAAACAATGACTTACACAGGTGATTTTCTAAATTTATATGAATAACTAAGGCTTACATAGACGATTTTGTAAGTTGAAAACATGTAAAATATGTCCGTAGAGTTCTACTGGAAGCCCTAAAGTGCTACACACGTTATTTGAATTTCTCCCATAAGGCTTTAACAAACTTCTAAGTCTCGGAAATTATTTTTCTCATAAGAAATCCTTACTTCTAAAATCTGCGACTGACAAAATTTACCTGAAACCCTTGGGGCGCACAGGGGATATTCTAAATTTACCTGAAACCCTTGGGGCGCACAGGTACCTTTTTTCCCTTTGGACCTGAAACCCTTGGGGCGCACAGGTACCTTTTTTCCCTTTGGACCTGAAACCCTTGGGGCGCACAGGCACTTTTTTCCCTTTGGACCTGAAACCCTTGGGGCGCACAGGGGATATTCTAAATTTACCTGAAACCCTTGGGGCGCACAGGTACCTTTTTTCTCCCAGAAAAAAAAGGTACCTGTGCGTCGCCAACCCTACTACTAATACCCTCCACCAGACCCTCCC
Source organism: Procambarus clarkii (assembly GCF_040958095.1). Lineage (NCBI taxonomy): Eukaryota > Metazoa > Arthropoda > Malacostraca > Decapoda > Cambaridae > Procambarus > Procambarus clarkii. Next base: position 162,567 of record NC_091210.1, on the reverse strand, counting down.
ACCAGACCCGTCACTGACATAATACCCTCCACCAGACCCGTCACTGACATAATACCCTCCACCAGACCCTCCCACCAGACCCATCACTGACATAATACCCTCCACCAGACCCGTCACTGACATAATACCCTCCACCAGACCCGTCACTGACATAATACCCTCCACCAGACCCGTCACTGACATAATACCCTCCACCAGACCCGTCACTGACATAATACCCTCCACCAGACCCGTCACTGACATAATACCCTCCACCAGACCCGTCACTGACATAATACCCTCCACCAGACCCGTCACTGACATAATACCCTCCACCAGACCCGTCACTGACATAATACCCTCCACCAGACCCGTCACTGACATAATACCCTCCACCAGACCCGTCACTGACATAATACCCTCCACCAGACCCGTCACTGACATAATACCCTCCACCAGACCCGTCACTGACATAATACCCTCCCACCAGACCCGTCACTGACATAATACCCTCCACCAGACCCGTCACTGACATAATACCCTCCCACCAGACCCGTCACTGACATAATACCCTCCACCAGACCCGTCACTGACATAATACCCTCCACCAGACCCGTCACTGACATAATACCCTCCACCAGACCCGTCACTGACATAATACCCTCCACCAGACCCGTCACTGACATAATACCCTCCCACCAGACCCGTCACTGACATAATACCCTCCACCAGACCCGTCACTGACATAATACCCTCCACCAGACCCGTCACTGACATAATACCCTCCACCAGACCCGTCACTGACATAATACCCTCCACCAGACCCGTCACTGACATAATACCCTCCACCAGACCCGTCACTGACATAATACCCTCCACCAGACCCGTCACTGACATAATACCCTCCCACCAGACCCGTCACTGACATAATACCCTCCACCAGACCCGTCACTGACATAATACCCTCCACCAGACCCGTCACTGACATAATACCCTCCCACCAGACCCGTCACTGACATAATACCCTCCACCAGACCCGTCACTGACATAATACCCTCCACCAGACCCGTCACTGACATAATACCCTCCACCAGACCCGTCACTGACATAATACCCTCCACCAGACCCGTCACTGACATAATACCCTCCACCAGACCCGTCACTGACATAATACCCTCCACCAGACCCGTCACTGACATAATACCCTCCACCAGACCCGTCACTGACATAATACCCTCCACCAGACCCGTCACTGACATAATACCCTCCACCAGACCCGTCACTGACATAATACCCTCCACCAGACCCGTCACTGACATAATACCCTCCCACCAGACCCGTCACTGACATAATACCCTCCACCAGACCCGTCACTGACATAATACCCTCCACCAGACCCGTCACTGACATAATACCCTCCACCAGACCCGTCACTGACATAATACCCTCCACCAGACCCGTCACTGACATAATACCCTCCCACCAGACCCGTCACTGACATAATACCCTCCACCAGACCCGTCACTGACATAATACCCTCCACCAGACCCGTCACTGACATAATACCCTCCACCAGACCCGTCACTGACATAATACCCTCCACCAGACCCGTCACTGACATAATACCCTCCACCAGACCCGTCACTGACATAATACCCTCCACCAGACCCGTCACTGACATAATACCCTCCACCAGACCCGTCACTGACATAATACCCTCCACCAGACCCGTCACTGACATAATACCCTCCACCAGACCCGTCACTGACATAATACCCTCCACCAGACCCGTCACTGACATAATACCCTCCCACCAGACCCGTCACTGACATAATACCCTCCACCAGACCCGTCACTGACATAATACCCTCCACCAGACCCGTCACTGACATAATACCCTCCACCAGACCCGTCACTGACATAATACCCTCCCACCAGACCCGTCACTGACATAATACCCTCCACCAGACCCGTCACTGACATAATACCCTCCACCAGACCCGTCACTGACATAATACCCTCCACCAGACCCGTCACTGACATAATACCCTCCACCAGACCCGTCACTGACATAATACCCTCCACCAGACCCGTCACTGACATAATACCCTCCACCAGACCCGTCACTGACATAATACCCTCCCACCAGACCCGTCACTGACATAATACCCTCCCACCAGACCCGTCACTGACATAATACCCTCCACCAGACCCGTCACTGACATAATACCCTCCACCAGACCCGTCACTGACATAATACCCTCCACCAGACCCGTCACTGACATAATACCCTCCACCAGACCCGTCACTGACATAATACCCTCCACCAGACCCGTCACTGACATAATACCCTCCACCAGACCCGTCACTGACATAATACCCTCCACCAGACCCGTCACTGACATAATACCCTCCACCAGACCCGTCACTGACATAATACCCTCCACCAGACCCGTCACTGACATAATACCCTCCACCAGACCCGTCACTGACATAATACCCTCCACCAGACCCGTCACTGACATAATACCCTCCACCAGACCCGTCACTGACATAATACCCTCCACCAGACCCGTCACTGACATAATACCCTCCACCAGACCCGTCACTGACATAATACCCTCCACCAGACCCGTCACTGACATAATACCCTCCACCAGACCCGTCACTGACATAATACCCTCCACCAGACCCGTCACTGACATAATACCCTCCACCAGACCCGTCACTGACATAATACCCTCCCACCAGACCCGTCACTGACATAATACCCTCCACCAGACCCGTCACTGACATAATACCCTCCACCAGACCCGTCACTGACATAATACCCTCCACCAGACCCGTCACTGACATAATACCCTCCACCAGACCCGTCACTGACATAATACCCTCCCACCAGACCCGTCACTGACATAATACCCTCCACCAGACCCGTCACTGACATAATACCCTCCACCAGACCCGTCACTGACATAATACCCTCCACCAGACCCGTCACTGACATAATACCCTCCACCAGACCCGTCACTGACATAATACCCTCCACCAGACCCGTCACTGACATAATACCCTCCACCAGACCCGTCACTGACATAATACCCTCCACCAGACCCGTCACTGACATAATACCCTCCCACCAGACCCGTCACTGACATAATACCCTCCACCAGACCCGTCACTGACATAATACCCTCCCACCAGACCCGTCACTGACATAATACCCTCCACCAGACCCGTCACTGACATAATACCCTCCACCAGACCCGTCACTGACATAATACCCTCCCACCAGACCCGTCACTGACATAATACCCTCCACCAGACCCGTCACTGACATAATACCCTCCACCAGACCCGTCACTGACATAATACCCTCCACCAGACCCGTCACTGACATAATACCCTCCACCAGACCCGTCACTGACATAATACCCTCCACCAGACCCGTCACTGACATAATACCCTCCACCAGACCCGTCACTGACATAATACCCTCCACCAGACCCGTCACTGACATAATACCCTCCACCAGACCCGTCACTGACATAATACCCTCCACCAGACCCGTCACTGACATAATACCCTCCACCAGACCCGTCACTGACATAATACCCTCCACCAGACCCGTCACTGACATAATACCCTCCCACCAGACCCGTCACTGACATAATACCCTCCCACCAGACCCGTCACTGACATAATACCCTCCACCAGACCCGTCACTGACATAATACCCTCCCACCAGACCCGTCACTGACATAATACCCTCCACCAGACCCGTCACTGACATAATACCCTCCACCAGACCCGTCACTGACATAATACCCTCCACCAGACCCGTCACTGACATAATACCCTCCACCAGACCCGTCACTGACATAATACCCTCCACCAGACCCGTCACTGACATAATACCCTCCACCAGACCCGTCACTGACATAATACCCTCCACCAGACCCGTCACTGACATAATACCCTCCACCAGACCCGTCACTGACATAATACCCTCCACCAGACCCGTCACTGACATAATACCCTCCACCAGACCCGTCACTGACATAATACCCTCCACCAGACCCGTCACTGACATAATACCCTCCACCAGACCCGTCACTGACATAATACCCTCCACCAGACCCGTCACTGACATAATACCCTCCACCAGACCCGTCACTGACATAATACCCTCCACCAGACCCGTCACTGACATAATACCCTCCACCAGACCCGTCACTGACATAATACCCTCCACCAGACCCGTCACTGACATAATACCCTCCACCAGACCCGTCACTGACATAATACCCTCCACCAGACCCGTCACTGACATAATACCCTCCACCAGACCCGTCACTGACATAATACCCTCCACCAGACCCGTCACTGACATAATACCCTCCACCAGACCCGTCACTGACATAATACCCTCCACCAGACCCGTCACTGACATAATACCCTCCACCAGACCCGTCACTGACATAATACCCTCCACCAGACCCGTCACTGACATAATACCCTCCACCAGACCCGTCACTGACATAATACCCTCCACCAGACCCGTCACTGACATAATACCCTCCACCAGACCCGTCACTGACATAATACCCTCCACCAGACCCGTCACTGACATAATACCCTCCCACCAGACCCGTCACTGACATAATACCCTCCACCAGACCCGTCACTGACATAATACCCTCCCACCAGACCCGTCACTGACATAATACCCTCCACCAGACCCGTCACTGACATAATACCCTCCACCAGACCCGTCACTGACATAATACCCTCCACCAGACCCGTCACTGACATAATACCCTCCACCAGACCCGTCACTGACATAATACCCTCCACCAGACCCGTCACTGACATAATACCCTCCACCAGACCCGTCACTGACATAATACCCTCCACCAGACCCGTCACTGACATAATACCCTCCACCAGACCCGTCACTGACATAATACCCTCCACCAGACCCGTCACTGACATAATACCCTCCACCAGACCCGTCACTGACATAATACCCTCCACCAGACCCGTCACTGACATAATACCCTCCACCAGACCCTCCCACCAGACCCGTCACTGACATAATACCCTCCCACCAGACCCGTCACTGACATAATACCCTCCACCAGACCCGTCACTGACATAATACCCTCCACCAGACCCGTCACTGACATAATACCCTCCACCAGACCCGTCACTGACATAATACCCTCCACCAGACCCGTCACTGACATAATACCCTCCCACCAGACCCGTCACTGACATAATACCCTCCACCAGACCCGTCACTGACATAATACCCTCCCACCAGACCCGTCACTGACATAATACCCTCCACCAGACCCGTCACTGACATAATACCCTCCACCAGACCCGTCACTGACATAATACCCTCCACCAGACCCGTCACTGACATAATACCCTCCACCAGACCCGTCACTGACATAATACCCTCCCACCAGACCCGTCACTGACATAATACCCTCCACCAGACCCGTCACTGACATAATACCCTCCACCAGACCCGTCACTGACATAATACCCTCCACCAGACCCGTCACTGACATAATACCCTCCACCAGACCCGTCACTGACATAATACCCTCCACCAGACCCGTCACTGACATAATACCCTCCACCAGACCCGTCACTGACATAATACCCTCCCACCAGACCCGTCACTGACATAATACCCTCCCACCAGACCCGTCACTGACATAATACCCTCCACCAGACCCGTCACTGACATAATACCCTCCACCAGACCCGTCACTGACATAATACCCTCCACCAGACCCGTCACTGACATAATACCCTCCACCAGACCCGTCACTGACATAATACCCTCCCACCAGACCCGTCACTGACATAATACCCTCCACCAGACCCGTCACTGACATAATACCCTCCACCAGACCCGTCACTGACATAATACCCTCCCACCAGACCCGTCACTGACATAATACCCTCCACCAGACCCGTCACTGACATAATACCCTCCACCAGACCCGTCACTGACATAATACCCTCCCACCAGACCCGTCACTGACATAATACCCTCCACCAGACCCGTCACTGACATAATACCCTCCACCAGACCCGTCACTGACATAATACCCTCCACCAGACCCGTCACTGACATAATACCCTCCACCAGACCCGTCACTGACATAATACCCTCCACCAGACCCGTCACTGACATAATACCCTCCACCAGACCCGTCACTGACATAATACCCTCCACCAGACCCGTCACTGACATAATACCCTCCACCAGACCCGTCACTGACATAATACCCTCCCACCAGACCCGTCACTGACATAATACCCTCCACCAGACCCGTCACTGACATAATACCCTCCACCAGACCCGTCACTGACATAATACCCTCCACCAGACCCGTCACTGACATAATACCCTCCACCAGACCCGTCACTGACATAATACCCTCCACCAGACCCGTCACTGACATAATACCCTCCACCAGACCCGTCACTGACATAATACCCTCCACCAGACCCGTCACTGACATAATACCCTCCACCAGACCCGTCACTGACATAATACCCTCCACCAGACCCTCCCACCAGACCCGTCACTGGCATAATACCCTCCCACCAGACCCGTCACTGACATAATACCCTCCACCAGACCCGTCACTGACATAATACCCTCCACCAGACCCGTCACTGACATAATACCCTCCACCAGACCCGTCACTGGCATAATACCCTCCACCAGACCCGTCACTGACATAATACCCTCCCACCAGACCCGTCACTGACATAATACCCTCCCACCAGACCCGTCACTGGCATAATACCCTCCCACCAGACCCGTCACTGGCATAATACCCTCCCACCAGACCCGTCACTGACATAATACCCTCCCACCAGACCCGTCACTGACATAATACCCTCCACCAGACCCGTCACTGACATAATACCCTCCACCAGACCCGTCACTGACATAATACCCTCCCACCAGACCCGTCACTGACATAATACCCTCCCACCAGACCCGTCACTGACATAATACCCTCCACCAGACCCGTCACTGACATAATACCCTCCACCAGACCCGTCACTGACATAATACCCTCCACCAGACCCGTCACTGACATAATACCCTCCACCAGACCCGTCACTGACATAATACCCTCCACCAGACCCGTCACTGACATAATACCCTCCCACCAGACCCGTCACTGACATAATACCCTCCCACCAGACCCGTCACTGACATAATACCCTCCACCAGACCCGTCACTGACATAATACCCTCCACCAGACCCGTCACTGACATAATACCCTCCACCAGACCCGTCACTGACATAATACCCTCCACCAGACCCGTCACTGACATAATACCCTCCACCAGACCCGTCACTGACATAATACCCTCCCACCAGACCCGTCACTGACATAATACCCTCCACCAGACCCGTCACTGACATAATACCCTCCACCAGACCCGTCACTGACATAATACCCTCCACCAGACCCGTCACTGACATAATACCCTCCACCAGACCCGTCACTGACATAATACCCTCCACCAGACCCGTCACTGACATAATACCCTCCCACCAGACCCGTCACTGACATAATACCCTCCACCAGACCCGTCACTGACATAATACCCTCCACCAGACCCGTCACTGACATAATACCCTCCACCAGACCCGTCACTGACATAATACCCTCCACCAGACCCGTCACTGACATAATACCCTCCACCAGACCCGTCACTGACATAATACCCTCCACCAGACCCGTCACTGACATAATACCCTCCACCAGACCCGTCACTGACATAATACCCTCCACCAGACCCGTCACTGACATAATACCCTCCACCAGACCCGTCACTGACATAATACCCTCCACCAGACCCGTCACTGACATAATACCCTCCACCAGACCCGTCACTGACATAATACCCTCCACCAGACCCGTCACTGACATAATACCCTCCCACCAGACCCGTCACTGACATAATACCCTCCACCAGACCCGTCACTGACATAATACCCTCCACCAGACCCGTCACTGACATAATACCCTCCACCAGACCCGTCACTGACATAATACCCTCCACCAGACCCGTCACTGACATAATACCCTCCACCAGACCCGTCACTGACATAATACCCTCCACCAGACCCGTCACTGACATAATACCCTCCACCAGACCCGTCACTGACATAATACCCTCCACCAGACCCGTCACTGACATAATACCCTCCACCAGACCCGTCACTGACATAATACCCTCCACCAGACCCGTCACTGACATAATACCCTCCACCAGACCCGTCACTGACATAATACCCTCCACCAGACCCGTCACTGACATAATACCCTCCACCAGACCCGTCACTGACATAATACCCTCCCACCAGACCCGTCACTGACATAATACCCTCCCACCAGACCCGTCACTGACATAATACCCTCCACCAGACCCGTCACTGACATAATACCCTCCCACCAGACCCGTCACTGACATAATACCCTCCACCAGACCCGTCACTGACATAATACCCTCCACCAGACCCGTCACTGACATAATACCCTCCACCAGACCCGTCACTGACATAATACCCTCCCACCAGACCCGTCACTGACATAATACCCTCCACCAGACCCGTCACTGACATAATACCCTCCACCAGACCCGTCACTGACATAATACCCTCCACCAGACCCGTCACTGACATAATACCCTCCCACCAGACCCGTCACTGACATAATACCCTCCCACCAGACCCTCCCACCAGACCCGTCACTGACATAATACCATCCCACCAGACCCGTCACTGACATAATACCCTCCCACCAGACCCGTCACTGACATAATACCCTCCACCAGACCCGTCACTGGTATAATACCCTCCCACCAGACCCTCCCACCAGACCCGTCACTGGCATAATACCCTCCCACCAGACCCGTCACTGACATAATACCCTCCACCAGACCCCTCACTGACATAATACCCTCCCACCACACCCGTCACTGACATAATACCCTCCACCAGACCCGTCACTGACATAATACCCTCCACCAGACCCGTCACTGGTATAATACCCTCCCACCAGACCCGTCACTGACATAATACCCTCCACCAGACCCGTCACTGACATAATACCCTCCACCCGACCCGTCACTGACATAATACCCTCCACCAGACCCGTCACTGACATAATACCCTCCACCAGACCCGTCACTGACATAATACCCTCCACCAGACCCGTCACTGGTATAATACCCTCCCACCAGACCTCCCACCAGACCCGTCACTGACATAATACCCTCCCACCAGACCCGTCACTGACATAATACCCTCCCACCAGACCCGTCACTGACATAATACCCTCCACCAGACCCGTCACTGACATAATACCCTCCCACCAGACCCGTCACTGACATAATACCCTCCCACCAGACCCGTCACTGACATAATACCCTCCACCAGACCCGTCACTGGACATAATACCCTCCCACCAGACCCGTCACTGACATAATACCCTCCACCAGACCCGTCACTGACATAATACCCTCCACCAGACCCGTCACTGACATAATACCCTCCACCAGACCCGTCACTGACATAATACCCTCCACCAGACCCGTCACTGACATAATACCCTCCACCAGACCCGTCACTGACATAATACCCTCCACCAGACCCGTCACTGACATAATACCCTCCACCAGACCCGTCACTGACATAATACCCTCCACCAGACCCGTCACTGACATAATACCCTCCCACCAGACCCGTCACTGACATAATACCCTCCACCAGACCCGTCACTGACATAATACCCTCCACCAGACCCGTCACTGACATAATACCCTCCACCAGACCCGTCACTGACATAATACCCTCCACCAGACCCGTCACTGACATAATACCCTCCCACCAGACCCGTCACTGACATAATACCCTCCACCAGACCCGTCACTGACATAATACCCTCCACCAGACCCGTCACTGACATAATACCCTCCACCAGACCCGTCACTGACATAATACCCTCCACCAGACCCGTCACTGACATAATACCCTCCCACCAGACCC
>NC_091210.1:140000-151985 GCF_040958095.1 Procambarus clarkii | reverse complement strand
ATATTAATTCAGTAAAACTTGGCTTATTAGGCAAATCGGGCCTCGCATAGTAGGCTGAGAAGTGAGTTCTGGCTACTAGGTACGACATATATATATATATATATATATATATATATATATATATATATATATATATATATATATATATATATATATATATATATATATATATATATTTTAACCTAAAAGGGGTACCACCTCTGGTGCAAGTGTAGGGACCCATAGCTTCGGAGAAGAAAATAAAGAGTACTCAGAGAAGACCTTTTGGATCCTCACTGACCACCTTGATATTTTCTTCTCTTCTCTAATATATATATATATATATATATATATATATATATATATATATATATATATATATATATATATATATATATATATATATATATATATATATACATATATATATATATATATATATATGTCGTACCTAGTAGCCAGAACGCATTTCTCAGCCTACTATGCAAGGCCCGATTTGCCTAATAAGCCAAGTTTTCATGAATTAATTGTTTCTCGACTACCTAACCTACCTAACCTAACCTAACTTTTTCGGCTACCTAACCTAAACTAACCTATAAAGATAGGTTAGGTTAGGTTAGGTAGGGTTAGGTTCGGTTAGGTAGGGTTAGGTTCGGTCATATATCTACGTTAATTTTAACTCCAATAAAAAAAATGACCTCATACATAATGAAATGTGTAGCTTTATCATTTCATAAGAAAAAAATTAGAGAAAATATATTAATTCAGGAAAACTTGGCTTATTAGGCAAATCGGGCCTTGCATAGTAGGCTGAGAAGTGCGTTCTGGCTACTTGGTACGACATATATATATATATATATATATATATATATATATATATATATATATATATATATATATATATATATATATATATATTTATATATATATATATATATATATATATATATATATATATATATATATATATATATATTTATATATATATATATATATTTATATATATATATATATATATATATATATATATATATATATATATATATTTATATATATATATATATATATATATATATATATATATATATATATATATATATATATATATATATATATAACAATATATAGATTGGGAACAAGATTGAATGGTCCCCAAGCTAATACACAATTGAAAACTCCACACCAATGAAGGATTCGAACCCAGGCAGCCAGGAGGGCTCTTCATCCCAAAGAGGGGGAACAGGGGAAGTGGTGCATGTGAAACAGGCATGAGGAGGGGGAACAGGGGGAGTGGTGCAGGTGAAACAGGGATGAAGAGGGGGGAACCGGGGAAGAGGTGCAGGTGAAAGAGGGATGAAGAGGGGGGAACAGGGGGAGAGGTGCAGGTGAAACAGGGATGAAGAGGGGGAACAGGGGAAGAGGTGCAGGTGAAAGAAGGATGAAGAGTGGGGAACAGGGGGAGTGGTACAGGTGAAAAAGGGATGACGTGGGAGTGAAGGAGGTGCAGGAAGGGGGGCAGAGAGTGTGATGTAGGATGGAGGACGATGGGAAGGGCTGGCGGCGGGAGGTAAGACTACATGATGGGTAAGAAGGGAAGGTGAGTGAACGAAGGGAAGGACTAGCAACGGGAGGGAGGAAAGACAGAGGGAAGGGCGAGAGTGAGAAGCGGCGGAAGGAATGAGAACGAAGGGATGGATCTGCGGCGAGAGGGAAGACGATGGGAAGGGCGGGATGGGATAGGGGCGGGAGTGGGAAGCCCAGAAGGATGGAGGATGAGCAGGTTTATGAGAGGGAGGAAAAGGGAAGGAGAAGGTGCCAGAACGAGAGGAGGGAGTTTGGTAGTAAAATAGGAGAGGGAGTGGGGAGGGTGTTGATAGATGGTTATGCTAAATGGATAGATTAATGGAAAATTTATATAGGTAGATAGATGGATGGATACATTGATTGCTAAATATATATATTGACGGATAGACGGATGCATAGATGAGTTGATGGATGGAAAGACAGATGACTAGATGAATGGATAGAAATATGAGTTAATGGACGGACACATGGATAGATAGATGTATATAATGATAAATGGTTGGTTTAATGGGAAGATAGATTGAGGGATTGACAGATATAAGTAGATAGATAGATAGATGGATACATTGATGGATACATTTGTGCTAGGTGAACAGTCGAATCAGGTTAAAGAATATCTTTCGATTTGCAATTGCATCAACCGGGATTCGATCGGGGACCTATAGGATTATAACCATCGAGCTCTCTCAATTTAGACGTTAGGCCTCCTGATTGTGTGTGTGTGTGTGTGTATATGTGTGTGTGTGTGTGTGTGTGTGTGTGTTTGTGTGTTTTAGTTAGAGAGAAATAGATGTAGTAGATATAAAAGAGGATAAATACATTTATTTGATAGGCGGGGTCCAAGAGCTAATAACTCGATTCTGCAGATACATATAGTAAATATAAGGATAAAACACACACACACACACACACACACACACACACACACACACACACACACACACACAGAGGCGGGACCAAAGAGCCAGAGCTCAACCCTTGCAAACAGAACCAGGTGAGAATACACACACACACACACACTAGTTGATAATGGACTGTTTTGTGTTCGTATCCATATGTACTATTGTCATGACCGACAGACACGTAAAGCTATATGTGTTTATGTGTACCTGTAATTAAACTGACATGTGTACGGTAATTATCTGTATGTGTCCATTTTAAAGGTACATATTAGTGAATGTTTATTTATGTAAATTGATTGACATATGTACGTATGCGCGCGTTTAGTGTTACTGTAATTTATATGGTTAACATGTATATGTTTGAATGACATAGTTTCCCATTATTGTCACATTTTTTGTTACTGTTTCGCTGTTCACTCTCACTCTCTGACCTCCGTCGACTAATTGTGCTCACGTGTGTTTGTTCAAGGTACGGTAACCATTGGGTTTTTACCCAATAATTTGCAACTATTTGCAAACAAACATTTTTAAAGAACATCTATGTTTCTGATAAATATTCTTTTTCCTAACATACAAGTCAATCACACAGTACCTAACCTCAGTCAGAAACACTCTTCTTACTATCTCTCACAACGTCTTTTGCATATATATCCTATCTTAAGAAATTTAAAATTTAAATTCATAACTGGCAACCCTCTTCCAGCGCCTTCAAGGCCACCAAACATCATTGCTTTCCATTAACCTCTCCCAAATAATCTTTTGCACCAATACACACACTACGGGGCTTTATAGGTGAGTGGACAGCGCTCTCGACTCGTAATCCTAGGGTCAAAGTTCGATCCCCCGGTGATAGCGCAAACGAAAATCAGCAGAGTTTCATTCATTCTGATGCTCCTCTTACCTAGCAGTACATAGGTACTTGGGCATTAGACACCTGTTACGGACTGCTTCCTGGGTGTGTGTATGTGGATTTTTTTTTTATTAGCTAGTAAAAATTGATTGATTGACAGTTGAGAGGCGGGCCGAAAGAGCAGAGCTCAACCCTCGCGAGAACAACTAGGTTAACACAACTAGATAAATACTAACTAAACACGATCTCGTATAATCTACTACACACGCTACCACCCCCCCCCCCCCCCCCCACCTCCCCCCACTCCCTAAACCACTCTACCTAAGTCATTAAACATATAAAACAAATCAATTAATACACCAAAAATACTAACTATAAATAAAGGAACCAAATTTTAAACATACAGCGACTCCAGCGTGGTCTAGTCGGAGGAGAACGTGTTCTCATCTGGATAGATTGCGATCGAGCCTGTCGGAACGGTTGTGTAACTGCAGGGCACAAATATTTGTGTGTTCCCTCCTGTAGCTGCCTCTGTTTCGACAGGTTACCTGGATAGCTGGAATTGGCCTGGCCCTAGGAAAGTGGGGAAGGGGTGAAATCCGTTGGGCCCACGGATGGATACCTTGGATCCATAGACCTAGGGTAGGTCTAATCACCTGGGATTCGAACCCACGGTGGGAATAAGGGAGGAGATTTGGGGGAGGAGGGACACAAATGGTTCCTGGAACCAAACCTCACACAAATCCGGACACACACACACACACACACACACACACACACACACACACACCCTTATCCTAACATTCACAGGGACACTCACACACACACAAATCAGTAGATTAGAAGGCGCCTCTGTGTGCTACCTATGTAGGGAGATCAGATAAGAAATCAGAAGCGGGGAGCCACATAGTGCCACTCCATATTAGGTCACCCAAGGTGTGAGTGGTAGCAGTCGAAAAAACAGTGAAGATAGGTATCTATTATGCGCCACTATGATCATGTTCATTTATACAGTAAAGTATGACAATATATTTAAGTAAAAATGAATTTATTTGTATAATAAACACTCGTGGGTGAGTGCCAGTTATGTCCCCCACATTCCTTAATGGGGTAGGTGTAAAACAGGTTCCCCCCCGGTGAGGGTGGTCGCCCGTACCCTTCCTCGCACCTAATGGCCTTGACTTTACCGTAACAGAGTTCCACACCCAGCGGAGGTCGAGTGGGTCTTATATAGGGGTATTAAATTATAAATCTCCTCCAGGGGTTAAAAAAATCAAAGAATTTATTAATGTTTTATTAGGTAAAAATCACAAATGATGTATAAGAAGTTAATTATGACCCCTATCCCTCTCCCCCCTCCACCTCCCCTTCCTCATCTGAGTAGAATTCTGACGTCTCCCCATCCGTGGTGAGTGGGGGGAGGTCTTGACCCCCTCCCCCCTCTCTTGGGGGAGTGGGGTGAGTTGGCTGGTTGCCTTTTGGACGACTTTCCTTCTGACTCTCATCTGAAGTGTTCTGGAAAGAGATGGGGAAAATAATTTATAGGACTATATCTTTTATTTGAAAAATATTCTATTTCCTCTAAGAACTGCTAGTACATACCTCTCCCCCTGCAGGAGCGACCTTGTGTCCTCTACAGCAGGCATCATCAATTAGGGTACGTAACAGCATCTTGTTTGGGGCAGACCTTCCTCGTAGAATTACTACTCTACAAATGTGGACAGGTCCTAAGAATTGCAATGAAAAAAAAGAAGAGGTAAAATAGAGGTTGTGCAAACTTTCTATTGTGGGAAAAAAAATAAATCTTTACCAGAAAGTGAGGGTAATACTAACCAGGCCCTTCAAGGACTTCAATCTTCCCTGCGTGTGTTTCTGGGGAGACGCCTTCCATTTGTAGGATAAGGGGGATGGGGGTCTTCTAGAGAGGTTGTGGGGTGAGAGGGGTTTTATATGGGGGTAATCCCCCTGTTAGGTGGGTTGCCTAGCTAACAAAAATATTCTCTACACCACCTATAAGAACCAACCCTTACTCCTCTACAAAATGTCCTAACACAGTGATGTTTCATAGGAAAATATCGTCTCGCATAAGCGAGGGCACGTTTATCATTTAATTTTAAACTAACGCTTGAAAATACATTATGTAAGTAATGTACTGTTGAAGGCAACCCCAGGTGACTCACCCTATGGACGAACATGACGCGATACAGTCCACAAGCAAGGGTAAAATCACTCTGGAGTCTGTAGCACATTCCAAACACCTTTGTTATTGTGTTAGTTTTAATAAATCCTTGAAAATAATGTCCATAAGTAACCGCCGACATTGCATAACTATCGAAAAAAAACATTCGATGTTTAACTTTATCAACATAAATAGCTACCCAATGTCCCATAGTTAATCTGCTATGTGATGGTAAAATATTAGTTATGAGAACAATAGGTTTTCTTGATGAGATATTTAAATGTTCTATTTCATCAGCATTATAACAACCTAGGTAGAGTGCTCGATCCCCTAGATTATTTTTTAAATTAATATTTATATCATTACAATTCATTATGTTTTTAAGCTCGCACGTCACACAGAACAGTTCTCTGTCCGTCGATGGATAGTACCCCGGTCGTTTCCCCAAACAGTAAAACCAGTCTGTTATATGTAACACCACCGCCAAACTCAAGCTCCATACGTAAGTTGCCAGATTTCTCCACAGGGAGGGAATCCTTTGTTTGAATGGTGGTTAAGTCAAAGGCGAATATCGATCTCCCCTTATTAAAAGTGTCATAGGCTAGAAGTGAATCACGCTCTAAGCCTAATGTCTTCAAAGTTTCGTAATAAAGGCGGGCATAATGATTGTCGAAATCACCACCAATTCGGTAAATTGCGTTATTGTTCAAATACATGGCAATATTTTTCAGTTTTGCATTTTCAAAATATAATCCATTACCTTGGTGAAGGCCAGCGAAATAATTCATTGGCACAATTACCATGAATATCTTGTGAGGAATTACTTGCGCCCAAGGCTGATCAATTAAGAGACTAGTTTGATTCCCTGCTAGGACATATGTTTTAGAAATGGTTTTATTGAAAGTATAGCTTATGGGGTCGGGGGATGCTAACAGTGAGCCGTTTAAGGCTAGGTAAGCACTTGGGTAGGGGAACACACGTGTTACCCACAACTTAGCATAATCCATATGCAGCCGATACTTAGAGCCATCGTCCACACTTGTATTTAGCACCCAAGCATGTGGGGAGAGCTCCAATCTTAGGCGCACATCTATATTATCTAATATGTATTGGTCTAGGGTTGTTACGTCCAATAGTAGGGGAGAACACATTGACAATCCTTTACCTTTTAAATCGGTCATAAATTTTTTATCCTTGGCGGTTGCCCCAGTAAAAAATGTATTAGTAAATTCGTTAGGGATTACACCATCATCACTCCAGTCCCTACGAAAGGCTCCAATTCTCCCCAAGGAAGACATTTTTGATGGAGGCATGGAGGTAATTAATTTAATAAACGACCAATAATTAAAATTAGAATTTGTTTCAACTACCTGCTCTCCTAAAAACACCTGAACACCTATAAACATGGTATTTGACAACCCATTAACAAATTCCACATGGTCATCCTCTTCCAATTTTGTGGTATCGTCATCTTTCGTTAAAGATACCTTAAAATCTATAACAATATTAGCTAAATCTAAGAAGGCGCCCTGGGTTCCAGGGATGCGGAATTCTAAGTAATTATCCCGCAAACGTTGATTAATAGGGAGGTTAACAGGTAGAATGTCTATTTGCTGTGTGGAGGCAATTGAACTCTCCACATTACGTATTCTGTTACTTCTAGGAAATTGGTCAATAATACTGGAAGTATAATATTCTACAGGGATTTTCAACCCAGCTCCACTAGCCTCCGCCATGATCTCCTCCGAAAGGTGAAGTATGACTGCTTACTGTAGTGAAAATACATCATTTTTATACCCAAGGGCTCGTTTACATTTATTATTTTTATTTTTTCTTCTCCTAGAGAGTCTTTTAATTTTCCCGCCTGCTACCAATTTCTTCCCCACAGTCTTAAGAGCATCAATACCGTGAGTTCTCAGAGCGCTCTTTACATCCTGTCTACCACTGGTTAAATCACCAAGAACATTTTTCCCAAAATCGATAGCAG
This sequence comes from Procambarus clarkii, assembly GCF_040958095.1. Lineage (NCBI taxonomy): Eukaryota > Metazoa > Arthropoda > Malacostraca > Decapoda > Cambaridae > Procambarus > Procambarus clarkii. Next base: position 144,504 of record NC_091210.1, on the reverse strand, counting down.
TCGGCGTTACAGTTTTCATGAAAAATGGTATGGCTCGTCGAGCCAAGCCGGCTAAGGTCCCAAAAAAACCACCACCAGATCTGAGATAAGGCGCTTGGAATGTGCGTATGTCATTCATCGCTCCCCCCCTCACCCCGTATCTCCCAGAGAGGGGGGAGAAGATCTCCCCGTACTCCTTCTGGGAGGGTGTGTGGAAAGGTACTCGCATCCCGACTCCTCTTCTTATAATAACCGATGATGTGGGTAAACACTTCTATATATATATATATATATATATATATATTTATATTTATATATAGATTATATTGTTATACCTTAGGGCGGAGGTGTAAGACTACCGTAACCGACCTCTCATCTTCAAAACTAACCTTTCGTCCAAACTGATCTGTTATCTTAATACTCACCTTCTCCAACGTGTTAGTATTTAATGTCTTGTACACTAGGGGATGAGCCCCTCTAGAATAAGAGTCATGATAATTGATTGCATCTAAGATATTTACAATTTGTCCCCCGTAACGATCCTGCTCGATGACGTCACTATAAATGAGTAAATAGTCACAACCTCCGTCATTGTCTGGGGGGAATGAGGCCACGACCTTGGAGGCTGCTGTAATGTCATCTGATTTTGCCTGATAAATGGTGTATTTGCGACTGCTGTCAAAACCAAGTACATTAGCTATTCTGTGTTTAAATTGAAGGCTAAGAGAATATAAGGAACCAGTGCCTTCATTGTTAAGAGTGGAGGCTAGTAATACTCGCTCTAAGGATTGATCATAGGTGAGGATTGGTTCTCTTTCTGAGAAGTATATTTTGAAATCACCTCGGAAGCTAAGCTTCATGTCGGTGATTATTTGTCGGCTAAGCTCACTCGTGATGAATGTGATGTTTCTGGATAATATGTTGGTTTTGGGGAGGAAGGTGTAGATGAGGTGTTCTGGGCTTTTAGAAAGAGTTCCTCGCTTAAAAGTAGCATAGACGTCTATACCAGACTCCCCCTCATCCTTGATGATAGCGTTAATTCGTCTGGGTAGGAGTATGTTGACTAAGGCCACTTCATGTTTAATGGAAGGGTTTAAATGTAGAGTGGGGATGGTGTTTGTAAATGCTGAACTTGTGTTGTTGTATATATCTTCTTGGTCGAGGCTAGTGAGGTATATGTAGTGTTCCTCGTCCATTGTTATCTTATGCACTGACTGGGGTGGGAATAAAACATCATTACTTATATTTTATTTTATTAATCTACTAAGGAAATATTACTTTTAAAAGAACTACAACAGGGGGAACTACATTTTGTTTCCTCATAACAAATTACATATAAAGAGCAGCAGCTGTTGGTACTGCTGTCGTCCGCTGCTGCCGCTGCCGCTGCTGCTGGGGGAGCTGTTGGTACCACTGACACCGCTGCCACCGCTGATGGTACTGCTGCTGCTGCTGCTGCTGCTGCCACCGCTGGAACCGTTGTAGTTGGTGGTACTGCTGCCGCTACCGTTACCGCTGCCGGCGATGATGGTACTGTTGCTGCCGCTGTCACCGCCGGAACTGCTGTAGTTGGTGGAACTGTTGCCGCTACCATTACCGCTACTGTAGGTACCGCTGACAACACTGTCACCGTCGTCGGTGGACTTGCTACTGCTACCACCACCGAAGCTGTTGTAGATGGAGGTACTGCTGTTGCTGGTGCTGCTGCTGCTGCTGCTGCTGCTGCTGTTACTGACTGCGGCGGTGCTGGCACCTCTTCTTTGAGTGTTGTTGGTTACAGCTTTCGTTGTTTTTTCGGTGATGAGGATAACAGGAATATTTCCTGTGACTCTCCATCGAGGATGGTGTCAATACGATGATTTGAGAGGGGGTCGAAGTCAATAGTGGTTTCGATCCGTCGTTTGGCTGTGCCAGATGTTGTGGGTGGGGGTGGAGCAGCGCTGGAGGTGGATGAGTACTCTTGTAAGTGTCTCTTCTTCCTGGGGGTAGCTGGTGGTGTAGAACGAGAAGAGCTTCCTGGGGTTGTGGCACCCTCCCCCACCACTGCATCTAGGGTGATAGTTTTACTATCACCCTCTCCCCTGGGATCATCATTCGGGAGGGGTACCATCGATGGGGTGACGGTAGAGGGACGTTTGAGGATTACCAGCTCCTTGTTATGCTTGGCCAGCTCAGCGTTGAGCGAAATGAGCATGGGCCCGACGTCCTTGTGCCAGTTGTCCATGCCATCACGGGAGGCCCCCAGCCCATGGGGTACCACCAACCGAAACATGGTTGGAGTTCTTACCATAAGATTGCCAACCTTTGTTAGGGCTGTTTTCAGCCAGTATAGCCTATTTTTGGCAGTATCCAGGGTGACATTGTGTTACGGCCCTCTCGGGACGCAACGGGGTTCTTACTCTGATGTAGTTAGAGGAAGATATATATCCGGCCCCAAGCCAGTAGAGGCTATCAAGGGATGCGATCCGTGACGCAAGTAACTTAAAGGGAGTAGGGAAAGAAAGCTAAGAACTTAATATAATATAATCTAACCATCACCATTTAAATATATAAAATAAGAGTACACGAGCGGGGAGGGGTATTAACACTTAACAAGGGGATTAATTCTTCATCGTGGTCTTCTGCAGAAGACGCTGGTGCCACACCACTTGGTGCCGATTCCTTGGTGCTTTCTTCGTGGCCTCAAGACGTGTCCACTGAGAACGCCGAGCCTACCCTGGCCACAGGTCAGCCACAACACAGGTCCACTGGGGGCACCGTCGTGGAGGCCGTCAACCACACGTCCAGCAGGTCTGCTGGCAGGTACTGAGCCAACAAGGCTGGTACGGCCACTCCACGCACGATAAAAGGGGTACGCCCTAGACAGGAGTCTCGTGTGATATCACCAATCACCCTCCTGTCCTCAATACCCCAGTGGATTATCGTCTCCAACCGTCGGTCCCGGGTAAATCCTTCCTCTGCCACTCCACTGGCAGGCTTAACACACCACAGTGTTCTTCCGGGGGGACGACGTCACGACAGCAGCAGCAAACTTCACTGTATGGAGACTGGCTGCCTCGGGTAGACTGACTCCACCTTCAACACAGTGGTCCCAGGTCGGCTCTGTAAGCAGACACGTCATTAATAACCGGGACACTAATACTCCTCACTTACGGGCTCAGATACAAACGCCCGACATATCCACTCCATAGATGGCGCTGTCGTCGGAGCACCACCTCACCAGAGGTCAGGAGCGGCGGTGTTGAGTGCTGAACTAGACTGGAAACTGGTCCTCGAGGCCAGTACACGCTGTCCTCACTAGGTGTCGTCGTTCGTTTGGCGGGGGTTTCGGGAGCTGACCCACAGATGGCGTGTTTGTCACTGCTCCAGGCTCGGACGTTGGATCCGGGTTCGTAACACATTGGTGATGTAGTGGATGTCGGCGGAAGACTGCACTTGCTCCTGAGCTATAAGGTTGGACTCGAAGGGTGCTCCTGCACCGAAAGCAGAAATTAGCGCCACGATGGTGGGGCGGAAGAACAAGACTGGCTCTTCGACAATGTCTTGACCGTCGGAGGGTAGGGGAGCTATCTTCACTTCAATGTCCCCTGGGGTAGACCGGTAACGTATTGTGGCCCTGTTGACACGAGTCAGTCCTTCACGTTCCACACGGGCATAGTTGTAACATTTCCATATTACACTTGCCAGTCCATAGGGACGCACAACAGCAGCGGGGAGATCGTAAACGATCACATCACCGACCCCAAAGGCGTGGGTGTCGGTGATGTCGCTGTCTATTGACTTAATGGACGATAAAGCCATGGCGGAGGGGCGGTTGAGAGGAACGAGAGAGAGTCGTCGTCAACTATGGTGACCGAGGGTGACGGTGGAGGCCTTTAAATACACCTGTGTCCCCCACCTGGAGGGGGAGGAATGTAGGGGTGTGGGGTAGAGGGCGCCTTCCTTACCTTAAAAGTCCATACACACTCCGTCCAGTCTCGAAGGCTGTAATCTGGTCTCGATGTTGGAAGGTTAATTTTTCCATTTGCCATATCTCCGTCTGGATTTCCTGGGATGAATATTCTTCATAACGTTTCACCGTCTCTCCAAATGACTTAAAAAACCGTTCTGGAGGGGCACTCAACACAAGACGGTCATAACAATCCCACAATGCATATATCAATCTACATTTGTGTTCGACATACTTGTAGTACCGCTGAGTAGCAACCAACTTCTTTAATAAGGGAGATTTGTCTTCTGGGGGTGTAGCTGGGGGAGGAGTGGGTCTAGAGGCTTGCTCCATGGTGGATATGCAACTGAATATGGTGGTCTTTAAGATGGCCTTCATATAGGTCTTCAATACGGCTCCCAATGGGGTCTCCTATGGATACCCCTCCCCCCTTTTAACTGTGATCTGGCGCGATAATTACGTATGAGGGTTGGGTCTATGCCAGCCACCCTCAGTAAAACTCTTACATCTTCCTTGTCACTTGCCCTAAATTGTCCCTTTGTGAAGACTAGAGTTTTAATTATATCTAAAATATTT
>NC_091210.1:130000-135000 GCF_040958095.1 Procambarus clarkii | reverse complement strand
GCGTGACAATAACCCCTTAGGTGGAGGGGAGGGGGGAGAGGAAGCGATGAGTGATGATGATGATGGTGATAGGGGTGACATCTCTCAGCCGGGCCCTAGTGGTCTTAGACCCCCTGTCATCAATAGACTTAATGCCCTAAATAGTGATGAAAATTCCCCAGATGAGGAGGATGCTATAGACACTCCCCACTTAATTAATAGGGTGGGGGCTCTGGGGAATCTCTTTACTAGGCTGGAATATTCCATCCCCTCAGCCTTCGCCACAGACCCTATAGGACTCCTAAGCAACTTTAGGGACTATTACATATCTGAAATAGAGAATTACATGAATTCTCTTGGGGGACATGGCAATTTTACTTCATCATTAAAAATCCTCCTCGAAGTAAAGGTAACACTTTTGAAACAACGACTCACGGAAGATGATGACTTTAGAGAACACTTCATAACAACACCCGCTAGACTGGTAACTCTTGAGGATGTGGGTAATCTTATTGATAGCTGGGTGGCTTATATGATTACACGACTGGAAGATCTCCTTTCAGAAACAGAGGGGAGTGGTTTCATATTATATAATGTCGATTTCCTCAAAATCGTCATCTGTAATGCAAGTGTAAGGTCAGTTTTGGGGGATTATGTCCCTTAGCCCCCATTTCTAAGGGGACGGCATGAGGTCTTCAACCCAAACCCAGCTGGTAACAATAAAACATGTATTATTCAGTGCATTGCTGCTTTTCTGGCGTCACAACAAGGGTGGAAGTGGAGACGTATAGGGAGACTTGTAGAGTCTCACTCTAGGATTAGGAAAATGGTCAAATACGACAATTTATCCTTCCCTCTGTCTTGGGAGGATATCTCTAAATTGGAGAATAGAAATAAACTATCCATTTTTTTGTATTCAATACACAAACATACAGATGGCGTCTATCACGTCTCTCTTTGTCGTCGTGGTAGCAGACAGTACTCGGTCATAGTTCCTTTATTGTTATTGGGGGAATCTCATGTGGCGTTGATTAAAGAGTTCGATAAGTTCCTACGGAACTTTACTCGCAGCCACAAACGAAAGACAGTCTTCTGTAGAAACTGTCTCTCAGAATATCAAAATTCGTCTGAGCTAACAAATCACTCATCTTCCTGCGACATCACTCAGAAAATTATTTACCCTCAGCCTGGGGACACACTCCATTTTAAAAATACTGGGAAAGGTTACGCCCCTTCCCATGTGGGCTATTTTGATTTCGAGTGTGTCCTAAGCACTGAGGATTGTCTAGGGTCTGTTACAGCCATACATAGACCTATAGCATACAGCTATATAATTGTTGATAGGAACCACACTGTCGTTGATAAATTTACTTATTTTGGGGGGGACAGTGTTACTCATTTCATGCAGCGAGTTGCTACCAAATGGGAAATTATCAGATCTACCCTCCACCATTATGAAATAGACATGTCTCTTGAGGATATGATCCATTTTAGGAGACAGACTCACTGCCAGTTTTGTGAGCGGGTATTTACCCCCTCCAATTTCAAGGTTCAACATCATGATCACCTTAGGGAAAAGCTCAATTATATTGCAGCTCTATGTAATTACTGCAACCTCCGCCACAAGAATGCTCTGGAGAGTTTAGTTCTAATTGCCCATAATATGTCTTATGACATGGGCTTAATTTTGAGGGAGTTTACCATGGATTCAAATATTAAGAGCAATATCCTCATGAGACAGGGGACGAAATATCTTAAGGTGGAAATAGGGAAGCTTAAATTTCTTGATTCACTGGCTTTTATTACAGGTAGTCTTTCATCCCTAGCAAAGACCCACATTGATTCAGCCAGCCCCTTAACATTCACTCACTCAATGATAGAGGGTTTGCCCAAAAAGAGTCACCACCTACTCTTAAAGGGTAAGCAGTTTTTCCCTTATGAATATACCACAAAAATCAGCTGCTTTAATGACACAACACTCCCTCCTATTGAAATGTTCTACAGCTCCCTAAACAAATCAGGTATAACTTTGGACGAATATAGACATTCTAAATTAGTATGGGAGGCTACAGGGTGTAGGACATTAAAAGACTACCTCCTCATTTATTTGAGGTGTGATGTAGGATTACTGGCTGACATTTTTACACATCACAGGGCAATTCTAAATGATATATATTCTTTAGAATTGACACACTATTACAGCCTCCCAGGGTACTCCTACGACTGCTTCCTGAAAAGTAGTAGAATATCGTTGGAGTTAAGTGCAGATGTGACGTTGCACAATCTCTTATCACAAAACATACGAGGGGGTTTTACAACTGCAGTTAGGAGTTATGTCAGAGCTAACAACCGCTATGTCAACCCATCTTTTAACCCCCAGGAGGATAGGTCTTCATTCTTACTTTATCTCGACTTCAACAGCCTCTATGGGAGTTGTATGACTAGGAAATTGCCCCATGGGGGACTAAGGAGACTATCATCTGATGAGATGAACTCCTTCATTAGCGGGGGGAAGATAATGACAGAACAGTCTTTATCTTCTAACAAAGGGTACTGGCTCTTAATTGACACCAAACTTTTAAGACCCGAAATAGCTAGACTAACAGACGATCTGCCCCTTTGTTTACACCATAGGGGAATAAGTATGGAGGATATCTCACCATTTAGTAGGGGACTTCTGGAAACAAATAACATCACACACCTCCCCCAAAAAAACATCAAACTGGTTGGAGATCATCTCCCCAAAAAACATTATTTCATATCTCTTCACCTTTTACAACTATTTATTGAGATAGGACTTGAAGTGGAAACAATACATGCAATTTACGAGTTCCACCAGTCAGATTTTATGGCAGAATTTGTTAACACCAACGTTAACAATAGAAATGCCTCCAGCAGTAATGATAGGAAAACACTCTTCAAATTACTGACGAACAGTGTTTTTGGTAAAACGCTACTGAATCCAGCTCGTTATGCCATTGACACCAAACTAGTGACTTCAGCTAGGGTCTTTTTACGAGAGGTGAAGAATCCCCGCTTTAAACGAATGGTGCATTTAGGCGACAATAAATTATTGTCTGTCAGTTCCAGACCATTCATTAAAATTACTCATCCTAATTACATTGGGTTCCAGATTCTTGAGCTAGCAAAATACAGCTTGTACCATTTTTGGTACAGGGTACTTAAGAACCACTATTCAGATAGGGTACAACTGGTGTATAGTGATACAGACAGTTTCATTTTCACCTTACTAGCTGAAGATGTCTTTAATGAGATGGGGAAAGAACCCCTTAGTTTGTGGATGGATACGAGTAATTTTCCTGAAACTCACCCCTTGTATGATCCTTCTAAAAAGGGTGTTTTAGGGCTGTTAAAGTCAGAGGTGTCAGATAAACACATCCTTGAAGTTGTGGCACTCAAGCCCAAAATGTATAGTGTGCTTTTGCTTGACAATAAAAATTCCATCACCGCTAAGGGTATTCCCCGAGCTGTGCAAAGATCTTTAACACATAACCACTTTAAAGAGACCCTACACAGCAATGGTGTAGTGAATACTTTTAACTTCTCCCAAATAAGAAACATAGGGGGGCAGATGGCAACCACATTCAATACTAAGAGGGGTTTAAGTGCATTTGATGATAAGCGCTTTTACCTAAATAAATACACTAGCCTAGCGTATGGTCACCCAGACATACCATCCGACCCCCACCCCAACACCTCAGCCCAAGGAATGTCCACCGAGAGTGAAGGTGGTGACGTCATTGAACCACAAGGAGAGGAAGGACAACGCCCCACCAGCGAGAGTGAACCCTATGACGTCAGCAGTCAGTCACCTGAGGGAGGCGCACTACATCCCATTCACTCTCTGGGAGATGATGAGTCATCATCTTCGTCCCAGGAGGAGGAGGGGGAGGGGGAGGAAGACCCCACAACGGACTTGTGGGCGAGAAGGAGAGGTCTTGTTAATAAATATTATGTGGGGGGAGATGACCTACAATACGACTATGTTTAACCCTATGTACTTTGATAATATAATCTATAAATCATCAGGATTATTTCTTTTTCTCCTTCTTTAAGTATAGAGGCTTAAAATATATCCAACTTAAAAACAACTAAGGGAGGCTGGTCCCTCTTACGGTACACTCAAGGTCATCAAGTATGAGGAGGGGTGGTGAGGGGGGACCGCCCCTACTGTGAGGATCCTGTTTTTACACCTGTCCCATAGAGGGAGGTGGGGGATAACTGCCGCTCACCTGAGTGTTTATTATACAAATATACTGTCATACTTTTCTGTATAAATGATCATGAGCATGAACATAGCGACACATAATAGATACCTATCTTCACTATTTTTACGATTGTTGCTGCCCCACACCTTGGGCGACCTAATATGGGGTGGCTCTAAGTGGCACCCCGCCTCTGATTTTCTTATCTGATTACCCTTCATAGGTAGCTACTTTACTGTAAATGAACATGATCATAGTGGCGCATAATAGATACCTATCTTCACTGTTTTTTCGACTGCTACCACTCACACCTTGGGTGACCTAATATGGAGTGGCACTATGTGGCTCCCCGCTTCTGATTTCTTATCTGATCTCCCTACATAGGTGGCACACAGAGGCGCCTTCTAATCTACTCACATCCATTGACTGTGATAAGGGAGACCATCTGAGGGGACACAGATGGCCTCCTAAAACCACAGATATAACAGGACACATAATCATCCGGACACTCACAGGGACACCCACACTCACCCGGACACTCAGTGACACTCACACTCACACACTGACACATCCATAGACACAAACTGTGATAAGGGAGACCATCTGAGGGGACACAGATGGCCTCCTGGACCCAAAGGGTCCATATCCATACAGGCTCATATCAATATTTAGATATACATATATATTTATAAATATAAAATTTTTAAAGAAAATACATATATATATATACATATATATATATATATATATATATATATATATATATATATATATATATATATATATATATATATA
>NC_091210.1:125000-127500 GCF_040958095.1 Procambarus clarkii | reverse complement strand
AATTTATATAGGTAGATAGATGGATGGATACATTGATTGCTAAATATATATATTGACGGATAGACGGATGCATAGATGAGTTGATGGATGGAAAGACAGATGACTAGATGAATGGATAGAAATATGAGTTGATGGACGGATACATGGATAGATAGATGTATATAATGATAAATGGTTGGTTTAATGGGAAGATAGATTGATAGATTGACAGATATAAGTAGATAGATAGATAGATGGATACATTGATGGATACATTTGTGCTAGGTGAACAGTCGAATCAGGTTAAAGAATATCTTTCGATTTGCTATTGCATTAACCGGGATTCGATCGGGGACCAATAGGATTATAACCATCGAGCTCTCTCAATTTAGACGTTAGGCCTCCTGATTGTGTGTGTGTGTGTGTGTACATGTGTGTGTGTGTGTTTGTGTGTTTTAGTTAGAGAGAAATAGATGTAGTAGATATAAAAGAGGATAAATACATTTATTTGATAGGCGGGGTCCAAGAGCTAATAACTCGATTCTGCAGATACATATAGTAAATATAAGGATAAAACACACACACACACACACACACACACACACACACACACACACACACACACACACACACACACACGTAGCCTGGTGGGGGGGCCTCGTAGCCTGGTGGATAGCGCGCAGGACTCGTAATTCTGTGGCGCGGGTTCGATTCCCGCACGAGGCAGAAACAAATGGGCAAAGTTTCTTTCACCCTAAGTGCCCCTGTTACCTAGCAGTAAATAGGTACCTGGGAGTTAGTCAGCTGTCACGGCCTGCTTCCTGGGGGGTGTGTGTGTGGTGTGGAAAAAAAAAATAGTAGTTAGTAAACAGTTGATTGAAAGTTGAGAGGCGGGCCGAAAGAGCAAAGCTCAACCCCCGCAAAACACAACTAGTAAACACACACAGAAGCGGGACCAAAGAGCCAGAGCTCAACCCCTGCAAACAGAACCAGGTGAGAATACACACACACACACACACTAGTTGATAATGGACTGTTTTGTGTTCGTATCCATATGTACTATTGTCATGACCGACAGACACGTGAAGCTATATGTGTTTATGTGTACCTGTAATTAAACTGACATGTGTACGGTAATTATCTGTATGTGTCCATTTTAAAGGTACATATTAGTAAATGTTTATTTATGTAAATTGATTGACATATGTACGTATGCGCGCGTTTAGTGTTACTGTAAATTATATGGTTAACATGTATACGTTTGAATGACATAGTTTCCCATTATTGTCACATTTTTTGTAACTGTTTCGCTGTTCACTCTCACTCTCTGACCTCCGTCGACTAATTGTGCTCACGTGTGTTTGTTCAAGGTACGGTAACCATTGCGTTTTTACCCAATAATTTGCAACTATTTGCAAACAAACATGTCTAAAGAACATCTATGTTTCTGATAAATATTCTTTTTCCTAACATACAAGTCAATCACACAGTACCTAACCTCAGTCAGAAACACTTTTCTTACTATCTCTCACAACGTCTTTTGCATATATATCCTATCTTAAGAAATTTATAATTTAAATTCATAACTGGCAACCCTCTTCCAGCGCCTTCAAGGCCACCAAACATCATTGCTTTCCATTAACCTCTCTCAAATAATCTTTTGCACCAATACACACACTACGCGGCTTTATAGGTGAGTGGACAGCGCTCTCGACTCGTAATCCTAGGGTCAAAGTTCGATCCCCCAGTGATAGCGCAAACGAAAATCAGCAGAGTTTCATTCATTCTGATGCTCCTCTTACCTAGCAGTACATAGGTACTTGGGCATTAGACACCTGTTACGGACTGCTTCCTGGGTGTGTGTATGTGGATTTTTTTTTATTAGCTAGTAAAAATTGATTGATTGACAGTTGAGAGGCGGGCCGAAAGAGCAGAGCTCAACCCTCGCGAGAACAACTAGGTGAACACAACTAGATAAATACTAACTAACCACGATCTCGTATAATCTATTACACACGCTACAACCCCCCCCCCCACTCCCTAAATCACTCTACCTAAGTCATTAAAAATATAAAACAAATCAATTAATACACCAAAAATACTAACTATAAATAAAGGGACCAAATTTTAAACATACAGCGACTCCAGCGTGGTCTAGTCGGAGGAGAACGTGTTCTCATCTGGATAGATTGCGATCGAGCCTTTCGGAACGGTTGTGTAACTGCAGGGCACAAATATTTGTGTGTCCCCTCCTGTAGCTGCCTCTGTTTCGACAGGTTCCCTGGATAGCTGGAATTGGCCTGGCCCTAGGAAAGTGGGGAAGGGGTGAAATCCGTTGGGCCCACGGATGGATACCTTGGATCCATAGACCTAGGGTAGGTCTAATCACCTGGGATTCGAACCCACGGTGGGAATAAGGGAGGAGATTTGGGGGAGGAGGGACACAAATGGTTCCTGGAACCAAACCTCACACAAATCCGGACACATACACACACACACACACCCTTATCCTAACATTCAC